>NC_065511.1:42359789-42372039 GCF_006386435.1 Epinephelus moara
TCCGTGGACATTTTTAAAAAGCAGTTAAAAACACATCTGTTTAGGCTTGCGTTCCATTAATTGTCCATTGTATCATCTCTGTATTTCGCTGCACTTTACTTTTTATATGTTTTTGTGTATTTTGCATTGTTTGTTATTGTATTTTTTGTATTTTATCTTGTGAAGCACTTTGTTTATTGTATTTTTTGTATTTTATCTTGTGAAGCACTTTGTGAGTCCTCTCTGTGAGAAGTAATATATAAATAAATTTACTTACTTACTTACAAAACTCTTCATATGGGTCAAAAACTTAAGTTTGCTTTCTCTGAATTCTAACTTTGATACAATACCTTGAAAAACATCACTCTAGCTTTTGGATTTGGGAAAGAGTTGCTCATGTTCACTAATATTTTTAGACTGTCTTAGAACACAGGAATAACATGGATTTTTAAAATGATTGTAGTTTCCCTTTAAGATGCTGACTGTGAATTTCACCGTGCCCAGTTTGAGTTCATTATTCAGTAGGTGAAGATAATAATCAGGCAGTTGGTCACTGCTGCTAACTAAGTTTATCAAATTACTAAAAATAATAATTGTGACAGAATTAAAATACAATATTCAGTCGAAACAAAGATCTGTCTGCCACAAGGTGACGCCAAATCACCAGAGAGACAGAAATCCTCCACACAGAGAGGTGTTGTCACTGTAGAGCAGTTTCTGACATTTATTTTTGTTACTGATTCATTTGTGGATTATTTTCTCAATAACTGGTTTGGCCTATGAAGATTAGTGCACAATGACAAAAACCTGTGACAATACAGAGCCTAAAATAACTTCATCAAATGTCTTGTTTTGTCTAAACAACATTTTCAAATCCCCAAAATATTATATTTCTTATTATGTCAGCAAATATCACATGTTTGTGGTATAATTGTTGCAGCCCAACGTCACAGTGAAGGTGTCCATGCAGGTCCAGAGTGATGATATCAGACAGGATATAACAGAACATTTATGGCAAAGATGCTCAACTTGGTTTGCTCAGGGCCACTTTGACACGAGGCCAGTTAATGAACAAATAATCATATTTATCAGTAGATATAACAGGGTTGGGGAAAAAACAGATACAGCCTCATATCACAATATTTGTCTGTGGCAATATTGTTCTGTCACACAGTGCTGAGTATCGATTTTTTCATTATACAAATTATTACAAATACAAATTAAACTTTAGGCAGACTACTTGAATAACATAATATTTTTTCCAGTCTATTTGATAAATTTTGCTGCACAAACAAAAGTTGTGGTGAGTTGAACAGACGGAAAACTTTATCCTATTAGATAAAACAGACGTCTTTTTCCTTTATGGACATAATTTCCAGATGGAAAAAGGTAATGAACTGCAGTATATCACAATATATTTTATCACAATACTCGGCATATCGCAACATAGTTAAAATCACAATAATATCGTATCATGGGTCCACTGGTGATTCACACCTCTGATAATAAATGAACGTCCTGTTTTCTGCCCTTCAACATTTGCTGACCTCACTCATCTTTACCAAGAAGCAAAAACATGCAAGTGACTGATATATTTGCTTCACTGACCAGCCAAAAAAGACAATGGTAGCCTAGTGGGTGGCTGGTAGATTTTGGAAAGACAAAAAACTCAATGGACTCCACACAGGTCAGGAGCATGCAGGGGCGTTTTCAGGATGTAAGGTCATTCAGGGCATAACCTGGCCCCCGAATGAGGGATCCTTTTATATTAAAATAAAAAGCTCTATTTTTATTTTTTTAATGCACTCTCACACCTTATTTACATCCACACCACTGTGAATTCATATATTTTCATCATGATTTAGCAAGCGGTCAGCGGGACACCCAGCTCTCTATGGTGGGCCAGATTTAGCCTGCAGTATCAGTGATTTATGGTAACATCTGTGTAACTTCACTGGCAGTGCTCTGTAGTAACATTATGGATGTCACATCAGATGTTGACCACTGTGGAAAACATCAGCACCAGACTCCACTCAAAAATTAAATCACTTTTACTTTAGCCACTCTTCCACTTGCACATTGGGAAGAAATTGAACCTGGAGGGACAGTACCCTTTTAAGCAAACTCATGAAAATTCGGGGTATAAATTATTTAACTCCACAGTGAAGTAAGAGTTACATTTTGGAAGTGAGGTCCTTTTTTCTTACATCCACGGTGCTACATTTGGTGAGGACTGCCATATTAGCAAGCTGCTCAACTGTACAATTACATTAAAACAAACAGTGCTTGGTGTGCTGAAGGTATGCCGAATAAAGAAGGGCTTCGTCATGATTCAACACCTTGTTGAAACATATTCTGTCATTAGCTCATTTTCACCGGGGGCAGAGAAAATTTTAAATCTACAGTATTATTACCGGAGATCGGCACGGTGACTTTCCTGAACGTCACAGGAGCGTTGAGGCTCGACAAACGTTAGGCTGATAAAGGAAGGACAAACTTAATGTTCTAACATTGATCTAATATCACAGAGACTCCGTGTAATTCAGCTAATGTTGAATAAACTTACAGTTATTAACTATGTTAGCAAGTGCGGCTAAGCTACAAGCTAATGTAGCCTCAGATTCTGCTCACGGAAATGTGCTGAACGCAAAAACACAAGAGTCGCGATAAAAGTGTGAGTTCTTTGTTACAATAACGACTAAAGTGCATCAATAATAAGCGTATAAACGTACCTGGTGGTGTTTTGTTTGGTTACTGAACTCTCCACATGTTATCTTCTGCAGCAACACTTTACGTTACCATAAAACGATGAGAACTGTCGTGAAGACCAGACGCGATCAAAAATAGAGGTTGTGACTCAGTTTTACCCTCTTTTTTTATTGAGCCATAAATGAATTGTTAGAGTTTTAAACTCACCTTTGATGTTTGAAAATTAAAGTTAAAGACAAAATCTTGGAGGTTTTTTTTTTTTTTTTTTGCACGGGACTTTTTTTCCAACATTTATTTGTAATTGACAGACAAAATACAAACAAAACAAACAAAGGACATACAAATTGGACAATAAAAACTTGACAACACTCAACTCAACATATTCTGTCTCATTATTTTGCAACCTGAAAGCTACTTTTTCCAAGTTTATAGTTTCTCTTGCTCCAGTGATCCACTCTTTATGAGCTGGTGCTTTTGAACAAATCCAAAAAATTCTCCAAGTTAAAAAAAAGCCTTGGTTTTCCACATGCATTGTAGATTCTAATATATTCATGATAGTAAAATTACATGTGTCCATACATTTCTCTGTCATTGTTATTTAATACTTATGCCCTTTTGTTGTTGATTATATTTATGATTATTTCATTTAATCAAACAATTAATATTCCTGTCATTACTAATGTAAAGTCGAACACGTTCTCAGTGGGTGTTGGCCTCCGCCAAGGATGTCCCTTGTCACCGATCCTGTTTGTGACCTTCATGGACCGGATTTCGAGGTGCAGCCAGGGGGAGGAAGGGGTCCGGTTTGGGGACCTCAGAATTGCATCTCTGCTTTTCGCAGATGATGTGGTTCTGTTGGCTCCATCACACTGTGACCTCCAGCATGCACTGGGGCATTTTGCAGCCAAGTGTGAAGCAGTTGGGATGAGAGTCAGCACCTCCAAGTCTGAGGCCGTGGTTCTCTGTCGAAAACCGGAGGATTGCCCCCTCTGGGTTGGGCGAGAGTTACTGCCTCAAGCGAGGGAGTATCTTGGGGTCTTGTTCACGAGTGAGGTTAGAATGGAGCCTGAGATGGATCGGCGGGTCGGTGCGGCTTCTGCAGTGATGCAGGCGCTGCGCCGGTCTGTCGTGGTGAAGAGGGAGCTGAGCCGGAAAGCAAAGCTTTCGATTTCCTGGTCCATCTCTGTCCCAACCCTCACCTATGGTCATGAGCTCTGGGTAGTGACTGAAAGAATGAGATCACAGATACAAGCGGCTGAAATGAGTTTCCTCTGTAGGGTGTCTGGGCTCAGCCTTAGAGATAGGGGGAGGAGCTCGGACATCTGGAGGGAGCTCGGAGTAGAGCCGCTGCTCCTTCGCGTCAAAAGGGGTCAGTTGAGGTGGTTCGGGCATCTGACTAGGATGTCCCCTGGGCGCTTCCAGCTGGAGGTGTCCTGGACACATCCCACTGGTAGGAGGCCCCGGGGGAGACCCAGAACACGCTGGAGGGATTACATATCTTGTCTGGCCTGGGAACACCTTGGGGTCCTCCAGGAGGAGCTGGATAGTGTTGCCGGTGAGAGGGATGTCTGGGGTGCTTTGCTCGGCCTGCTGCCCCCGCGACCTGGCCCTGGATAAGCGGATGAAAATGGATGGATGGATGGATTACTAATCAACTGGTCATCAGTCACCTGAATACGCTGTCATCCATCATTGCTTGTTTGCAGCTCAGTCGACGTGATGTATCGTCCGCTATGCAGAGGATTATGGGTCAGAGAAGCCAGTAAAGCATGCTGGTTTACAAACTGCGAAATCAGACCAGAACATCCTGGTATTTCTGGCATACTGCATTTGCCACACTCTACTGGGACATACTTAATCTTTTTCTGACATACTGTATGGTCTGGTAGTATGGAGATTGGAACACACAGAGTGACACCTTCCTGTTTGCCTGAACCCACATACTGACTGCTCTGAACCAGAGGACACTGGTTCTGTATTTAATTTCAATATACTGACAATTCTTTTGTCTTTGCCCCAACACACTCTCACTCTGACCTTGTCGCATATCGACGTTTGGTCATGGACCTTCCACTTTGAGAACGTGCAAGGATCCAAGATTGTTGGTTGTTGACATCATGGGGAACTGACTTTTTAATCTAACAACGTCAGACTGTTACTGATTGATACAAAATTTTGTTTAAGCAGGCTATTTTCAGGGTTACAAAATCCATGTAAACATGAGCTTTGAGCTGCTTCAGGCTGCAGCTGAACAGTTGGTCCAGTTCGTTTGCCCCCTCAGTGCGGTTCGTTTGGGCAGGTATGAACACTCCAAAACAACCAGACTGAGACCTTCTTGAAGAGGTGGTCTCAGTCCGGTTCCAAAGGAACTCTGGTGCGGTTGGTTTGTGGTGAGAAGGTGTTCCGACCTGGATGTGAAGCAACTGCAGTCACATGACACATTGTTTGGGTTAAACATGAGCATGTTACAGTCCTGGAGGATTATTAATGTGCACCTCCTCCTGTACTGCCTTAATATGCACATTCAGCACATCCAATGCATCAAAACATTGTTTTCTAGTTGGAGCCGCGCCTCGTTTTCAAACTGTATGGTTTGACTAAAATGAACAATGACAGCAATATAGTCCACGATGAGCAGCGCTAAAATCAACCTGCGTAGTTGTCCCTCCATTGTGACATTAGAAAGTGTCACATTTATCTTGCAAGTGTACTCTTCTTCAACGTTTGCTTTACTTCCTGGATTTTTCCCACATGGAAATTCTGACCAATCAAGAGCAGCTTTCTCACACAAGGCATTTGATCTGGTCCTCTTGTAAATGCTGCCGTGAGAACACGAACCAACTCTAGGCAATTATACAACTTTGGAACAACATGAGTCCCTGATTCAGACCAAAGGAGACCACTCTAGGGCTGACAGCAGCCGTACAGACTATATGCACGCGAACATCTAACTTTAAAGCAGTGACACCAATAAAAAGTTGTAATACTTTCACTGACCAAATGACGAATTTCCCTTAGCAGGTCACGTGTTCAGCAAGGAGCCTGGCTTTGAAGAGAGTATAGAGAGGTTTCACCATAATTCATTTCCCTGTTGGAAAGGGCCGTCTGTTTGGGAAGCACTGAGCATACGACTTGATAAAGTTGATACAGATGATTTGATATAGTTTTGCTTTTGTTAAACATGGACCGTGTTTACTTCAATTCATCAAGAATGTTTGCCATTTTTGGATTTTTCGTTCACCTTTGAGGCAGGTGAGAAAGACAAACTTTTCTCGACAAATTCAGTGTAACACTGGGTTAGTGACTGGTATACAGATGGACATTTGGGGGTTGAAGTGTTCTCAGAATATAATCAGCATGACTCACAACAGGTTTGTAGAACCTTACAATACAATAATAAACGTTTGCATTTTCTTCAGCTGATGTGACCCCTGATGTGATGAACTCTGGTGTGTTTACTGTCGGCAGTGTAGAAATAACAGACACATCCTGCCAAGTGACAAACACTGATGTTAACTGGAAATTACTGACTGTGTCCAAACAGGGAGGAGAGTCAGGACTATAAAATCAGACCTGAATGTCTCACTGAGCTGTGAGAAGGAGACATCAACCAGATTATAATCCAACATGTTTTCCTTCAGGATGCTGCTCTGTGCTCTGACTCTCACTCTGCTGGCTGTTACTGTGGAGTCTGGCGACGACTACTTTCATGTGGATATTCCTAGTAAGTATTTTGGGTTTTGGGGGTATTGTGCAGTAAAATGCAGTTTAAAACCATGACTGTGCTGGTCTCACTGATGTGCAGTCGATACAGTGGGTAATAATAATAATAATAATAATAATACATTTTATTTGAAGGCCCCTTTGCTGGCCCTTTCGGATACATTCCAGATACACAACAGGGTACCGAGAATACAGTGGTCGAGTATATAGACCCTGACTATGCCTTTGAGTCTCCAGTTGTTCGTGCTGAGAAGGTGATGCAGCCGATAAGATCCCTTCAATCTGCATATGGACCAATCAGCCACTCTGGAGTAAAGCCAGTCCAAACACACTCAGCTGACACGACATGATATGAATAATGAAGATAAAACACTTTAACTGTTGTTTGTTCCTCAGAGTGACACTGGAGGGCGGATCTCAATGGCTCATCCATAAAAGAGACACTGGCACCGACTCTCAGATGGTGGTGACCAGCGCTGAAAACATGAGCTCAAAGTGGAAGGTGAGCCACATATCAGTCTTATTTGTTTTACAGGGCTCTGATATGTCAACAAGGCGTATGTTATGTCACACTTGAGGCCAATGCTCTTGTGTGACATGTCACGCCTCTTTTGATTACACAATGCCGACATGCCGTCTGAAATCACACACTGGGGCAGCATGATGCGCTCGGTCTGTTTCTGTCTTCCTCTCAAAGTTGGCGGTTTGCTGGGCAGTTCGGGTGGTTAATCAACAGATATTTTTGGGGAAGGTGTGGATTAGCTCTCAAATAGATACCGATGCTGCTATGTTGCATATCTTTTGCTTCTGGATACTGAGGCAGCATTATGCCGCTGTTAGTTTGGTTCAGTGTAAAAAAGCAAAGCAGACGTAACAGTGGGCCTTCATCGCTGCAATAGCACAGAGTCCCCCAGATTCCCTCTGTTGACAGTCTTGATGCTAAGCTAAGATAAACAGCTGCTGACTGTAGCTCCATACAACCCATCCAGACATCAGAGAGGCATCAGTCTGAATCTTTCCACTCTACAAAAACACTTCGTTGATGTACATCCAGAACACGATCAGGAATATATACTGTGTGTATATATTTACTATCAATTACCAAATGTTCTATGTACATATTAATATGTGTCACAGACGGACACAGACTCTCTGCGTTTTCTCTCTGCAGTCGGTGGAAGCCAAAGAAATTAATGGGAGGAGGACGGTGGCTGAGTTTGTGAAGGCTGGAGGAGACACCTACGACATCCACGGGGCCAACTGTCACCATGCAACAGAAGCCATGATGAATCTGTAAACATGAGCTCTTCTGTTTCCTCACAGTTTGTTTCCCCTCTGATCAGCAGATATAAAGATGAAACCCCTCACAGGTCTTCTCTTTATGTTGGTTTAATGTCGTCCAAATCAAATTTCACTACAAGATTTCCTGTAACCTCACATGACTGAAATAAAATGTCTAAATAGTATCCTTCCTCCCACACAGTTGTGTCTGCAAGGGTCTGTTTCAAACTGACTTTCTAGCATGTAAATCATCCAAGGCTGTTTCAGAGAGCAGGTTTAGTGAAAACTCTGAGTTAGTTAACCCTGAGATGATGGAAACTCTGACAGAGCCAGACATGATGTTTCATCTCCTCACTGAGTCAGTCTGCATCAAAGCACAAGTGCAACCTGTGTGTGACGTCGTCTGCTCCAATGAACTGGTAGCTGGTAGCTGGTGGTAACAGTCAGGTTTATCACCTCGTGGAAAAACCCTCCGTAGCTCTGGGATAAATAGCAAAGGACAACAGTGTGATGTCACCTGGTGTGGACGACCCACTCATGCTCTATCTCATGAAAAATCCTCCATAGCTCTGAAAATTCCTCCGTTTATATTTGTTTATGAATCAAATTACAATGAAACAATAAAGTGACACAGTGATCGTATAGTGGATTTTAAATGTATGCCAATAAAATGGTTTCAGACACTGAACTGTTACCCTTTATTTTTGCACAGAGATAATACACTGTTACGCCTCGTCGTGAATCTTTGGTCTGAGACTTAAGATGCACTAAACCACCCGCTCACAGCTCAGAAAAAAACCAGCACTGAATCATCAAACAGACCCAGAGACCAGAGTTTCTGTCTGACAGCGTTTGCTAACATGAGGTCTGCACTGGATTGATGAAGGGTCAGAATGTCCTGAGTGTCCTCACCTTTCATAAGCCCTAAGGACGGGCGTCCTCACACCCTGATTGGTCCAGAAGGGAAACACACCAAGCTGCTCTCCAGTCAGTCGATGCCTACACCCTGCACAACAGGTGATCTGAATTACCCTCCAATCAGCTCCGGGGAGCCGTGACATCCAGCCAACATGAACTGCAAAAAGAGAAATGACGGCAGGTACCAAACCACGAGGGACTGCAACACAATCTCTACACACAACATCAAAACACAGTGTTCAGGGATGTAGCTCCAGAATTTTTTTTTTAAGCCAGGAACACTCTCGTCATAGATTTAACCATTTATTGCAACAAATGGAAATACAGTTATGTTTGGTGCTGAAGGCATTGCTCTTGATTAGACGAGCAGCATGCTCTGCCAAAACAGGCATCAAAATGCAGAAACCCCCCCAGGTATACAAGAGTGGGCCCAATTTGACCTTAGAGCCATGTTGGGTTCTGAATGAGGAAGGTGGAGGTAAAGCTTTGCCAGCAGCAGGAGTGTGTGGCAGCGTTGGCGTAGCAGGGGTCAATGCATAGGAAGCCATATTTAAATGTACCACCTTGTGTGGGAATGGACGTGTATAGGGTTCATAGCCTCTGGTGTGCCTGATCCAGCCCAGCTTAGACTCAACAGCTGTGTCATCAGACCAGTTCTATGGCCTGGAATTTTTTTTTCCTGGTGTGGGGTTGTTGGTCATCGACCTTCCTCCACCATGCAGACAGGCAAACATTTAAGAATTGCTGATTCATGTTGAACGACCCAGAAATGTGAGAGGATGTTGTGTGTTGATTAGGCCAAAACGCTGCACGTCAAAAAATACGCCCCTATTATTTTCCATGTACAACCCCACACTGGCCTCGACGCTCCTTGATGTGCTGCCCCGCGACCACTGTCCCATTTCCAACCCTCGCCAGCCTCTCCCCCACTCGCTCTCTGCTTGTACACACCAGCTCCCATAGCAGCTTCTTTTCTCTGCTCCTGTGGCAGCTCGACTCCTCTCCTCATCAAAGAACTCTGTAGCTGTTGCTGTGTCTCGTGTGTGATGAAGAACGGATGAGGAGAGACTTGTTGAGGTTAGAGGAAGCTAAACGATCCACAATCCCGTCATTATAAAGACAATGGCCAAAAAGATACTTCCTGGTGAGTCACAGCTCTGGAGATCAGCTCAGGTGAGAAGTCAAGTTTAATTAGTGGCTGTCCACACATGATTTTAAGCTGACACAGAGGTGGAGGAAGTTCAGATCTGTCAGTAAAAGTAGTGTGAAGGCCCATTTATGCTCCCTTTACGTATGAAAATGTATACGTCCGTTTCAAACGATGTTACCGTCACTGCCCACATACTTCCATGCGCCCTTTACGTTGGCATGGATGTAGTCTCGCTCACCAGACCTTTCTCAAGAAAAGAAAGGTCTGGCTGGGCCGACTCTCACTTTAAGATTGGAGAAAAAAACGCCCCGGCTGCTTGTATTTCTTTCAGCCAATCACAATCGTTCTTGGTGGTGCCAGCAACGGTGCGCTTGCAAAAATATTGCCGGGGGGAAACAGGTTTTGGTGTAACACGCCCACAAAAATATCGCCTACAGGACGCGAGCCATGGCAGAAAAATGGCTACATCCCCGCAAGATCAAACACTGCAAAAGTTAGTAAAGGACGTGTTGAAAACGGTTGAAAACTGCTACACAACCGGAGGTGGTAGGGCGGGACTTCAGCGGGTGGCTCGTTCTGCCCAATGAGAGGCTGATCAGCGAACTTCCGCCGACTCAGACTAGCATGGATGTTAACCAATATATCCACCAGGAGGCAGCCCAGCGTCAAAGTTTATGACAACAACAAACTCAAAAACAAACATGGCGACTGTGGAGGAGATATTGATAATGTACCTCTTGCATAAAAGACAAAAACAGAGGCAGCGTTGTAGGAGGCGGTGGTCGGTGAGGCCGTTAAATACATCGCGACTGGAGGACGGAGAATTCTTTTCTCTAGTACTGCCGATGAGAGAAATTGAATTGTTATTTCTTCTTCGTGTCTCACTAGAGCTATGTATCGGGTAGTGACAGCAACACTGCCCCCACGGTTTCCAATGGTACTGCTCCGTTTGGCCCGTATCCGTAAGCTTTATGGAAACGTGCAGAAATACGGACGAAATGAACGCGGAGCACGGACAGAAGGCTCCGTCCGTATCCGGATCTGTATTTAACGTTGAGCATAAACGGGCCTTTAACTATATGTGGTCATCTGTTGACAAGCTGCAGCGCAACACATCCAGTGTGTGCTAGGGGCGGCACTTGACACGCGTCACATGACGCACCAGCACTGGTGTGTTTTCAACTTATGGCCCCAAGGTGCCATGACAGTGGAGAACCCCGTACAGCAGCACAAAGTGTCAGAGACCTGGACTGTGGCCTGTTGTCCAATGACGTTCCTGCCTCTCCTTCTCCTCCTCTTTGTCAGACTGAATCCAGCTCCATCCACAAAAATGTATTCATGGAGTCCAACTCAAACGCTCTTTTTCAGATGAAAACAGAGTCAGTGTTACAGACAGACAGACAGACAGACAGACAGACAGACAGACAGACGGTGCTGTAGAGAGCACACACTCCTCATTTATATACAGTGTAGTATGTAGTGTGGTGCACTGTAAACCATCAGCACTGAGTGTGTCTGTTTGAAACTACACTCACCTGCACACACTGAAATCGTTGCCCTTTGACCCTGTCTGAGTTGTGATCAAAAGGTACTCTTTACGCTTGCTTCTAGCGCACCCTGCTGGACGACGTGTGGAAAGGCTGACACTTTTTATTCCTTCAAAATCTGCACTGTCCTCAACAAGTTGTTGCTGTATTTCAAGCAGTCTCGTGACACTGTTTTGTAGGACCATGTCAACAATGAGAGCCTCTTGCTGTTAGTAGAATAGAAGAATCCTTCCACCCTCACGTGTCTGGGAATTCTACAAAAACCGAAGATGCAGTTACAAAAATAAACACAGTAAAAACAGTAACGCAGACATCTGTAACAGTAAAACTTCAATGACCACAAAAAACCCAAAACAAAATAATTACCGATTCTCATCCGTCTGGTCTGCCACCACTCACACATATTATTAAATATGGAAACATATATGGAACCAAATATAAACACAAGAGTACATTTTCCCGCCCTGAGTAACAGGAGGAAGCTGACTCTTTAATCTAACACCGTCAGACTGTGAATGATTGATACAAAATTTTGTCGACTCAGGCTTTTTTCTTTTAGGATTATGAAATCCCTGTAAACATGAGCTTTGAGCTGCTTCAGGCTGCAGCTGAACTCTGTGAACCAAGAGAAGAAGAGTTTGAATGGGAACTGATAGTAAAACAAAACTCTCAGTTGAAGAAAACCCTCGCACAGGATTTACATTGTTTTGAGGTTAATTTTGATAAATAATCATCCACTAGTCCATAGCCATTGGTAGCTTTGTCACCTTCTACCTAAGCTAATCCTCAATGCCTATGTGCAGTTTCACATAGATTGACCACGTCAGTGAGTAGAAAAACGTGGGACAGACAGAATGACTGACTGACAGAATGACACACTGACAGTTTCCGTGATTATGTACAGCATACCATACCATGACTTAGTCATACCAAACATTAGAAA
>NC_065511.1:42372417-42386261 GCF_006386435.1 Epinephelus moara
ATTCAAAGTTTGACATTTCAATCGGTTGCTATAGCGCCCCCCTTTGGCCAATTGATGTAATATTGCTTCATTCACATCCTCCCATGACCCTCTACCACTGTGCCAAATTTCACATGGATTGACCAAGTCAGTGAGGAGAAAAACGTGGAACAGACACACACACAGACAGTTTTCATCATTATATAGTAAGATAATGACGCCTCAGAACCAGTCTGTGATGTCAGGGCTCAGCACGCTGAGGGTCCCACCTTTGACTGCTGCACGGCTGATAATGCACGTTGAATTTGTGAATTTCTTACATGCCTTCACGTTGAATGAAGAATCCAACGATGGCGAACATTGCTGATGAATTAGAGTCACAGGGGTTCACCTTTAACAACAGCAAAATTATATCAAAACATCCTTTTACAAACTCTCACACAGCTGGTTCAGTGTACTCCAAGTCTCGTTCATCCAGTCGCAGCACTTCCCAAACAGACAGCCCTTTCTGACGGGGAACTAAACTGAAGGTGAAACTTTATCTGTGCTCTCTTCAAAGCCAGACTCCATTGACAAAAGCAGTAAGTTTACCCTGCTGATCACAGGAGCTGCTGGTCTGCCACTGCCTCAATCTGCAGTTTGTTCTCAATCTACATAGCATGAGCATATGACTGGATGAACGAGACATGGATTACACTGCATTAGTTGTGTGATTGTTTGTAAACAGATGTTTTGATATATCATAAAACTTTAATTAAACGCCCAGTCCCTTTTACTAACCTGGTGTGGCTTCACACTCTGACAAATAAAGGCCTGTCTCAATTAGAGGCCTGGTCTGGTTGCCAAGCAGTTCATTTTTAATGAATAATAATTCAATTTATATATAAGATTTATATATCCAGGTTGTTGCTACCTCAGATTATGTGTCCATTCCTCGATTATCCTGTAAAATTTTCACATTCCTTCAGTCTGTAAGGTTCCTCAGATCAAAAGAATCAAAAGGGTTTTTCATAAAATGAATCCAAGTTGTGAGGATTGTTTTAACAGGATAAAGTGGTGTTGTGTCAGTGTGTCGGTGTGCCAGATGCCATACCTCACTCTCTCTGATGCTCTGTCTGTCGGAGCTAAATGTAATGAATATTCATAACTGATATATTATCTGAAGCTTAATTTCTTTTTGAAACAAATCTTCATACAGGTTGAAATAAACAATTTGATTGTATTTCCCTCATCAAAGCCCACTCCTCTTCACATCCAGATCCTCAGCTCCCTCTTCATCTCATCACCACCATCAGCGTCTAGACTCCACGGGGTCCCTGATCTACTACATTTCTCACACTTATGTGCACGTGTAAATAAATATTCTTTTCTCTCAGAATGAGTCTCCTGATTGAAATAAGCTTTGAGTGTCTGCCGACTTGATGAACTCTGGTGTGTTTACTGTCGGCGGTGTAGAGATCACAGACACATCCTGACACGTGACAGACAGCGATGTTGACTGGGACAGATAAGCTGTGTCCAAACAGGGAGGAGAGTCAGGACTCTATAAAGTGCCACCTGACTGTCTCACTGTCCTCTGACGGGGAGACATAAACCAGATTATAATCCAACATGTTTTCCTTCAGGATGCTGCTCTGTGCTCTGACGCTCACTCTGCTGGCTGTTACTGTGGAGTCTGGCGAGTTACTTGGAACTGCAGCTTCTATCAGTAAGTATTTTGGGTTTTGGGGGGATTGTGCAGTAAAATGTGGTTTAAAGCTGTTACTGTGCTGCTCTGAAACCTTTCTGTGACTTTAAATTAATCTCACTGATGTGCTGCGGTCAGTCGATACAGTGGACGACACCCTCGACTTGTTAAACCCAGAATCCGAGGAGAGCGGTGTCCACGACTCTCCAGTTGTTCGTGCTGAGAAGGTGATGCGGCCGATAAGATCCCTTCGATCTGCGTATGGACCAATCAGCCACTCTGGAGTAAAGTCAGTCCAAACACACTCAGCTGACACGACATGATATGAATAATGAAGATAAAACACTTTAACTGTTGTTTGTTCCTCAGAGTGACACTGGAGGACGGATCTCAGTGGCTCATCCATAAAGGAGACACCGGCACCGACTCTCAGATGGTGGTGACCAGCGCTGAAAACATGAGCTCAAAGTGGAAGGTGAGCCACATATCAGTCTTATTTGTTTTACAGGGCTCTGATATGTCAACAAGTTCTAACAAATGGTCCTTTGACTTCTGAGTGTGTGGACACATGGTTATGACATGTATGAGCTCATGTCTGCTGCAGGGAGACGAGTCATGGACTTGTTACTTTAGTAAAATCTACAGCCCCGTTTACACTGCTTCTTCAAGGCAGGAGTTTCACGCTGTTACGCCGCCTCGCCATGCTGTGTTGAACGTACAGTCCTACAATGGGAGACAGTGGAGAAATGATGTCTGTATAAACGCCACAGCTGGCAGGACAAAAGCATGGGCAGGACGGGCTTGACGTTTTGCGGACTTGTTATGTTTGCAATGCATCACCAGAGATTTAAAAAGTAGCTAATAGCAGTTAGCAGCTACCTCAAAGAAGCAGAAGAACAGCGCCTGAAAACGTCCGCAAGTTGTGAAAACAATGAGGTCCAGGAGCTCCTTACCCTCTGAGAGGATGATGAGATAAGCGGATCAGGCACTAACGGCGGACCTGCCAGTTCTGGTGTTCTCTGGTGAATGCCAATCAAGCTGCACGGTGCTGGGCTGTGAGCACAGGTCCCACAGGAGGACATCTGGCCCTCATGCCACCCTCCTGGAGTCTGTTTCTGATAGTGTGCTCAGAAACATGCACACCAGCTGAGTCAGAAGGCAAAGCTTTCAATTTCCTGGTCCATCTCCGTCCCAACCCTCACCTATGGTCATGAGCTCTGGGTAGTGACTGAAAGAATGACATCACAGATACAAGCAGCTGAAATGAGTTTCCTCTGTAGGGTGTCTGGGCTCAGCCTTAGAGATAGGGGGAGGAGTCAGACATCTGGAGGGAGCTCGGAGTAGAGCCGCTGCTCCTTTTCATTGAAAGGGGTTAGTTGAGATGGTTCGGGTATCTGATCAGGATCCTCCTGAACCCCTCCTGTTAGAGGTGTTCTGGTGGTAGGAGGCCCAGAACACACTGGAGGGATTACATATCTCATCTGGCCTGGGAACGCCTCAGGGTCCCCCAGGTGGAGATGAAAAAAGTGTTGCTGAGGAGTTGGACGTCTGGGGTGCTTTGCTCAGTCTGCTGCTCCCGCGACCCAGCTCCAGATAAGCGGATAAAAATGGATGGATGAACAAGATGGGACAGACTCACTGTGTTTGCTCATCCTCTTGTTTTTGTGTTTTCTCTCTGCAGTCAGTGGAAACCAAAGAATTTAATGGGAGGAAGACGGTTGGTGACTTTGTGAAGGCTGGAGGAGACGCCTACGACGTCCGCCGGGCCAACTGTCACCATGCAACAGACACCATGATGAATCTGTAAACATGAGCTCTTGTGTTTCCTCAGAGGTTGTTTCCTCCCACAGGTTTTACCTTTATTTTTTTTTATGTTGTTTATCGAGTTAGAAAATCAAATTTCAGATTTACTGTAACTTCTCATGTTTGAAATAAAATGTTGTGTTGAAATATTACATGTTCATCATACCGTAGGAACAGTGTGTCAGATTTAGGGGGATTTAGTGGCATCTAGTGGTGAGCACTGCACACTGCAACCAGCTGAAACTTCTCCTGGTTAGAATTCCTTCAGTATTAACTGTTCGGGAGGTTTTTACCAGGAGCTGAATTATTTCCCAAACCAAACCCTCCTCACATCCAGTTCGTCACGGAGTGTAACTCTGCTTATCGTCACCTTTACAGCTGAACGAAGCACCTTCATTAAGGAGTAGGTAACTGTCGTAACTTTTCGTTATCATGGAGAAAAAATAATCTTATGTTGTTCATATGTTTTTGTAGCACTTATATTTCATCTGTAGGCTTACCTGAATTTTTGTACGTTATCCTTTTGTCATTAAAATAAATACATCAATGAATAATACATAAATAAGAAGGCTAAGTAAATAAATAAATAAAAACATACATAAATTGAAATAAATCTTCCTTCTAAGCTTCTTTGGTGGCTTTTCTTTTCTTCTACTACTGTGAACATCTTGTTTTTCACTGTTTATAAACTGCTCAGTTTTTGCATCAGTTCCTGTGAAACTTTACTGTAAAATAAACATGACGACTGTTTTCTAGATACTACAGGAGGATATATTTGAGGTGTTAATGTCTGTATGACAATATTTAATGTCTATCTTAGTCTGAGCCGTTAAAGGAGTGTGAGGTCGTCTCACTGAACTTTCTTTGTATAGAGTGTCTTCCATGACGAACACACTGCGGCACATTGTTTGGGAAAGGACCATCCTCTCCAAAACACGAAACCAGTTCAACGTACCCAGGAAATCTTCTCATTATCTGGTTTGATTGATTTTAATTTGATTGGTCAGAGGTCAGGGTGATGACAGGCTGTGATCTGATCTGATGCTCTCTACATAACCCGCTCCGGAGCAGGTTAGCTGTTCAGCATCGGTGATTACTGATGTGGTAACTGTGATGTGAAAAAGTTTATTCTTCGTTAACTGGACTAAACAGTTAAACACTTTAATTCAGTTCTTTTCTTTTAGATGATTTAACCCTGAGCAACAAAAGAGGAAATGACACAAAAAATCTGCAAGAAATTAGTATATAAAAAAATAAATAAAGTTAAAAACAAAAAAAAAACAAGGAAATGACCTGGGAAAAGTGCTTAAAAATTATAATAAATAAATATAATTTTCTAAATCCATTATTTTTTGCAGTTTATAGAACATTTCTTACCAAGTTGCTCGTTGCCTTTTTTCCCATGTTTTTGAAAGCAATCGCACCAGTGTGTTCAGGGTTCAAAGGTTAAATACTTGCAAAAGGCGTCTGACAGCAGCACAAGAACAGTGACGTCTCTCCAGGATTTTAAAGGGTTAAAGAGTGGATGACAGAACGTTTAGTGTCTCAGTCACTTTATTGAACAGTCAGTGATCTTGAGAAACATGACGACAGCAGAGTCTCAGTGATTTTCTACTATAAATAAATAAGTGATGCGTTCACTGCCTTTGGTTCCACCTGCAGGACCGTAATGACACACTGACACTCTGTAGCAGCAGAACGGCCTCGTCGCTCAGCACAAACTGTCTGTGTGTTCACTCAGGGGTCGGCAACCTTTACTATTAGAAGAGCCAAAAATCAGTCTGGAGCCACAAAACTGATTTGAGCCTCCTAATGAAGGAATCTAAACGAGCCTACCAACATCACTACTGGCCCCAAACGAGCATTCATTCATATGTTTTACCACGAGGTCACTCCTCTGCAGTGAGCTCTTCATGATGATGTGCTACTTTAACTCTGAAAACAAACAAATCTGTGTTTTACTTTTTTGGACTTGGAATCCATCGTTAGCCATCAGTGTATAGGCTGCACATTTTTACAATCGGAGAGTGTGAAATCACTTCAGGCCTAGAACAATGATGCATGAAAATAAAAATGTTAAAAAATAACTTATTTCCTTTTTGACTAACCCACAGGAGCCAGTGTAGAAGGGATAAAGAGCCACATGTGGCTGCGGGCTGCTGAGCCGTGGCACAACCAGTGATGTCAGTGAAGAAGTGAACGCTCACTGACTGAAAGACTGAACTTCATTCACAGCATTTTTATTTTAGCACCAAAACAAAACTTGAGTTTTTTTTTTTAATGAGAAATGAGAAAAACTGAATAAACAGGAAATTAGTCGGAGCTGAATCTAAATGAACAGTTCAGCAGTTTGGTCCATTGTCTCGTTTTCTATCATTCTGAAAGTGAGATGTTCAGAGGGACGTCAGTTAGCCGAGCTTAGCATAAAAACCTGAAACAGAAGAAACAGCGCCTGGCTCTGTCCACACTTCAAAAATCCACCTGTCCTGGTTGTACCCAAATACATTACTGAGGAAAGCTCAAATGATTTGATAGAAACGGACATGAACTCTACCTGCAGTTACTTATTGTTATTCAGGAAATAAAGTTATGATTGACACGTTTCTTCAAATCAATCTGTATCACTGTGGACGGCCACAAGATAAACATACCCACTCTGTTTGTAACACAGGACTTTGATTTCACCAACTAGTCACAGGGCCGCACAAGAAATCAAATATCAGTCATGATCATGATTTGGGCTCGACAGTTAAATAAAAATGATCAGGTGTGATATTGACATTTTAAATGTGTGTTCTGCTCATAGAAAACTCTGCTGCATATCAAATCTTCCTAAACTAACAGCCAGCCGTCACTTTTGAGGTGCGGTCATGCCGCTACGCGTGCACCCTGCAGCAGCAGCATGTTAGAAACTTTCTTGAACGTTGCAGCCGCAGACGGGCGAAACAACAATCAGCCGCACATCAACCATCATCATCCTGTTCAGAAGTAATTAGGGAAAAAATCAAGTGCAAAGAGTGCATGAGACTTACTTGTTT
The DNA here is from genome assembly GCF_006386435.1 of Epinephelus moara. Taxonomy (NCBI): domain Eukaryota; kingdom Metazoa; phylum Chordata; class Actinopteri; order Perciformes; family Serranidae; genus Epinephelus; species Epinephelus moara. The sequence continues at coordinate 42,378,925 of NC_065511.1, forward strand.
AAACCCGTGATAACTTTACAAACTGCAGTGCCTTTAATTTATGAAGGCCAAGACGAATACCTTTGCTAATGTTACATCACTGAATCATCGTCACCTCAAACATCCATGACAGCGACAATGCAGCGCATCAAGGTACTGTTACTGCTGTAAAAAAATAAATAAAAACACAGCAGCAGACACGCATCCATAGGACAGGGGTCGGCAACCTGCGGCCCCAGAGCCACATGCGGCTCTTCAGCCCCTCTCCAGAGGCCCCCTGTGGCTCTGACGGTAAATTATATGGAAATAAATAACCGTTCACTTTTAAACAACAGCTTGAAGTGATTCTTACATTCTTCAACTGTAAGAATGTGTAGCCTATACACTGATTTAAAAAAATGCTTTAACATTCTGTCAACTAAAATATCTGTCATACGTCTGGCCTGGCGCCTTTTTCTGTAAAAGCATCACTGGTGATGGCTGCAGTAGTCTTGAATCTTCATAGCTGTGAATTCAAAAAGGGAAAAGTCTCAGAGAATTTAATCGTGCTTTGACAAATTTGTTTGCTTTCATTGGCAGGACTGCAAAGTTAAGTATTAACAGCCATGTTGTGCTAAAACATATGAATGATTGTTTATTTGCATCTGTTGGTTAACAAAAGTCTGTGTTAACTTTATCTTGAGGCTCAAATATGTTCTGCAGCTTTGGACAGATTTTTTTCTTCTGACAATGAAGGTTGCCGACCCCTGGGTTAGGCCTCGTTCAGCCCCACTTTTCCACTTGCCGACAGTTTTTGGAGCTCCCGTCAGAAGCTCTGGATCAGAGGCAAATTGTGTGAACTGTTCAAAGTCATGAGCCGAGGTCACCAATGCACTGCAGACGCTCCCCGGATATCTAGCAGGTTAAATATCTGGACCTGTCAGGGACCTGCCAGCGAGCTACAGCCAATGAGAGCCAGGACAGGGTTTGAGGACAGAGGACAGTGGTGCTCTCAGCTGTGTGTGTGTGTGTGTGTGTGTGTGTTTGAGAGGGAGAAAAAGAAAGTGACAGAGGAGAATGTTGTTTCTGTAACGTCTCGTTTCCACCGAGCAGTACAGTCCAGTACACATCCACACATTAGATGGTTATTTTTGCATTTCCACTATGAACAGTTACAGATGGTACAAACAGAACTGTCGATACTAAAAGGTGGAGCCGACACCAGTGCAGTCCGTTGATTGGTCAACAGAGAGCCGTCACTCTGCTCAGAGGTCAGTTGTGACAGGTTTGGTAATCATTATTCCTACGGTGGCAAATTTACACACATTACTAAACTATAACTATAAAATAAAATTATGTTTTGCTGCTTCTTCATCTTTACTCGTTGAGGATTCACTGTGCTGCTCTCAAAGGCTACTGTCGGCAGCTTTGGCAACTTTTAAGGTGGAATGTTTTCTTGTATGTTAAGCTGAAAACACACCGGCGCCGCCGCATTGCATCATGTGACACGCGTCAAGTGCCGTATCCAGCACACACTGAACGCGTCAAGTGGTGTAACTGAAAAATCTGTATCTCTTCTACCTCTGTGTTAGCTTAAAATCAAGTGGGGCAGCGGCTAATTAAACTTGACTTCTCACCTGAAGAGCTGATCTCCAAAGCTGTGACTCACCAGGAAGTATCTTTTTGGCCATTGTCTTTATAATGACGGGACTGTGGGTCATTTAGCTCGAGATATTTCTTAACCTCAACAACAAGTCTCTCCTCATCCATTCTTCGTCACACGAGACACAGCAACAGCCACAGAGTTCTCTTTATGCATCCATGTTGAGGAGAGGAGTCGAGCTGCCACAGGAGCTGGTCTGTACAAGCAGAGAGCGAGTGGGGGAAATGAGTTTAATTCCAGGTGTGGCGAGGCTGGAAATAGGACAGTGGCGTGAAATGCAGCGGGGCAGCACAGGAGGAGTCAAGGAGGAGTATTTTATGACACGCTGCATTCGCTGCTGGTGTGTTTTGGCCTTTACTCAATGCAAGAGTTGACGACGTGAATCTATCAGCACACATTAAATGTCAATATGACAACTTTGATCATTACATTTGTTTTTATTCTCTCTTGGATCACATTCGCTTTAGTAATGACTGGATCTTCAGGCCTTTAAAAATGTATATGAATTGCTACAGGATCATGTGAACTGCAAATATTCTGTTTTCAGACTTGGAGAAAAAAAACGTAGCAGAGCGTCGTCCCAGCGTGCTACGGCACTACTACACTCCTGCTCTTGCTTGAAAAGGACTCGATGCATGAAGCTGCTTTTTTTGAGAGACTCTCACTGCAGCCTGTTGTTTTGTGTTCCGAAAATGTCAACATGTAACCCTGTTCTGTGGACGATAAACAAGGTGCAGACGTTCTTCTGCATCACCGAGAGCTGAGTAACACAACCCCGCCTACATTTACACTAAACAGATTTACAGTCTAGGTTCATGTCCGTGCGGGTTACTTACGACTCTAACGGTACTATTCCGAATGTTTTTGGCGAAAACGCAGCTTAAGTTATTAACAGCCTGTGATATTTGTAAGCACCTGCCCAACCTGTGCATCACATGACATCATCGGGGATTCCTCCTGGTAACAGGTCTTGTACTGTGCGATGTCCTGTTTCAGTTACGTAGTGTGAAAATCACGACGACTTACAAGAGAGCAAGTTGTGTTGTGTGAGCAGTACAGTCATCTGACGACTTTGGAAGTCCTGTAGTGTGAACTTTACCAACCAACTTATCGTCCACACATGATTGGCTGCTGAAAAGTCAAAGGTCTTGACAGAGACAGATGGTTTTCCTCTGCGCCATCAAACCTCTGAGATCTCTGTCTCTGTCGGTTCTGCTTTCAGCAGCGGCAGATTTGGTGACTCGTGTTTCTTCATGTGGTTGCGGAAGATCCTGGCTCCGCTCAGGTTCTTCTTGCAGATGTTGCAGAAGTACGGCCGAGTGTCGGAGTGCACGTCCACGTGGTAGGTGAGCTCCAGGGCGCGGCTGAAGCTCTTGCTGCAGAGCGGACACTGGTAGCGGACCCCTGAGTGCGTCATCTGGTGGCTTTTCAGCGAGCTCTGCTGTTTGAAGGTCTTCTGGCAGACGGAGCACTGGTACGGCCGGGCGTCTGTGTGTAGGCGCTGGTGTCGGCGCAGGGCGCTGGAGAAGGTGAAGCTCTTGTTGCAGTCAGTGCAGGTGTAGGGTTTCTCCCCGGTGTGGATCCTCTGGTGCTCCGTCATGTGCACGTGCTGGGTGAAGCTCTTTCTGCAGGTGGGGCACTGAAACGGACGCTCGCCTGAGTGGATCCTCAGGTGTTTCTGTAGCGCCGATGCCTTGAAACAATCTCGACCACAAACAGGACAGCAGTGCTTCTTTTTCCCGCCACTGCTGTCAGCCTCTATCTCTGAACGGCCATCTTGTTCTGTCAGTGACATGAAGGGGATTATCAGAAAGATGGATCGTTATTTGGTTTCACTAAACTTTGTGTATCTAAAATAAACTCTTACTAACTTGCAAATTTATAAACGCAACACGAACAGAATTTTAATTTCTCATAACTGACCATTAGTTTGTCTTATTAGTAAAACTGCTGACGTACCGATCAGCGCCGGTTTCCAGTCCTCTTCCTCTCCATCAGAGTTGATTAAACCACTGACGTCTCCCTCCACGCCTTCTTCTTTAATGTCCCTCTTTAACGGTGAGATCTCCTCGTCACCGGTGAGATCTCCTCGTCTGGACTCAGTGATGAGGGTCTCAGCAGTGGGACAAAGTTCCTTCGAGTCCTAAAGAAAAAACAATCTCAACTTAAGGTCCAACTAAGCCCTGTTTCCACCAAGCAGTTCAGTTCAGTTCAGTTTGCATTGTTTCTGCTTCTACAGTGAAAAGTTGTGGATGGTACCAACAGAAGCGTTCCTTAGCGTCCCCATGTTTGGTCCCAAATTTCACTGTGACAACTTTGACCATCACTTTAGTTTTTATATGACACACACTTTTAGTAATGACTTTAAAAATATAGATTAATTTGGAGCAGATTATGTGAAGGTCATATATTCTAATCCTCACTTCCTGTGGGCTACAGCAACACTAAACCCCTGAGCTTGCCTGAGAAGGACTAAATGCACAAAGCTGCTATTTTTAAATGGAAATTTCTGGAAAGTGGAAACAGGGCTTTAGTACTTCCTCCGGAGCTTTCCATCATCTCACATGATGATCATTAAATGACTCAATCTGTAACATAGCAGCTGAATTTCTTACCTCCTCCTTCATCCCTCCATCATCTCTCCCCTCCTCTCCCTCTTCCTCCTCCTCTTCTTCAGTCTTCATGTTGAGCCAGAACTCCTGCAACAGACCACATCACCTCATCACTTTCACACACTGCCTAAGTGTATGCTCATACAACCACACTTCAAAAAATCCAAACTCTCCCTGTAACCCTGAACTCTTCTCCTGGTGTCCAGAGGTCTCACCTTGTCAGCGGGGGTGGCGATGAGTCCGTCCTTGATGTGGATCCTCATGTGTTTGCGGAGCAGGCAGGGCCTCAGGAAGCTCTTGGGGCAGATGCTGCAGCAGTGAGGTTTGTGGGCCATGTGGGTCTTCTCGTGAGCCCTCAGGTTGGTCGTGGTGGTGAAGGTCTTGGTGCACATCGAGCAGTGGTGCAGCTTCTCCGTCGCGTGGATCTTTAAATGCTCTCTGAGTCTGGAGGGCCTTGAGTAGCTCTTCCCACAGACCGAGCAGCTGTGGGGCTTCTTTACAGGAACTGAATATACCAACACAGGAACAAAGTTCAGCATCAGCAGGACTCAGACGGGAGAGAAAGTAAACCTAAATTCTTATTTATCTTCAGTTTAACAGGTTTTAAAATGTGCTGGAAGTAAAACACAGAGAAAAGCAGCTCTGATATGATGAGAATAAATTTGACTCTGCATAATTACCTGGTATATAATGTCATTATTTCAGTCTAGACTGTCTTTTGTGGTTCAGCAAACATGAACTGATGTTCTCACCTGGCACTGAATGCACCGCCGCCTCGCCACCGTCAGTATTCTGTAACAAACAGCAGCTGTTTGATTAACAGTCTAAAACTTAAAGATATTAAATTCACTGAAGAGAGAGAAGCAGCAGATCTTCATATCTAAAGGGAGTGGAAGCAGCTGATTGTTGGCATTTGTGCTTGAAAGGGAAATCAAACGATTATCAGAATAGTTATTGACTCATTTTCTCTTAAACAATTCATCGTCTTTTAACTTTTGTGGCAAATATGGAAGCAGAAAAATTGTAATGAAACATGCTGAACTCCCCTACTTATGTCACACAAGTTAATTAGTCGTCATTCAGCAGGCTCACCTTGTCATCTGCCTCCAACAGTGTGGAGCTGTTCTCAGGCATGGCGGCCCTGGTGTGGATCTCCTGGTGCTTCCTGAACACTCTCTGCATGGAGAAGCGTTTCTTGCAGATGTCGCACTGGTACGGCCTCTCTCCAGTGTGAGAGCGGACGTGCTCCCTCAGCCGGGACCCTCTGGAGAAGCTTCGGCCGCAGATGTCACACACAAACTGCCGCGCCCTCTGGTGGAGCACCTTGTGGTACTGCAGCTTCTCGGGGGTGGAGAAATCTTTGTGGCACAGGAAGCAGCGGTAAAGAGTTGCCTCCTGATGTGTGAGACAATGTAGGATCAATGTAAGAAAGCTCTCACCAGTTATTTAGTTGCTGCTCTGTGACATTCATTAACCCTTTAATTAGTTTTACAAGTACACTGTTCATAAAAAGATCAGCGGAACACTTTAATCACACTTAAACTCAATCTTTACTGATGTGCATTGTATAATTTGTTGAGAACAAAATGACGTTTCAACGGTCAGTGGAAACCAAAATCATCAACCCTCTGAGGGCTGGATTCAAAATCAAACCCAGCCACTCACCTCTCCATCTGCTCCTACAACTCTGACCACATCATCCTCCTCCTCCGCATGTTTCAGCAGGTGTTTCTTCAGCAGGCCCGGCCGGTTGAAGCTCTTGGAGCACAGCGAGCAGGGATGAGGCTTCTGCCCGGTGTGGAGCCTCACGTGGTCCCTGAAGGATGACGGCGTGGAGAAAACCTTCTGGCACACTGAGCAGGAGTAGAGGCTCCCCTGTGCGTGGCTCCTCTGATGATCGCTGAGGCCCGTCCTGGAGGCGAAGCGTTTGGGGCACAGCGGGCAGCAGAACGGCCTCTCTCCAGTGTGCGTCCGTTCATGTTGTACGAGATGCCGCCGCTGAATGAAGCCACGGCCGCACACCGGGCAGTGGTGGGGTTTCTCTGCGGCGTGTCCGAGCCGGTGCCTCCGCAGGCAGCCCAGCTGGGCGTAGCTGACCCCGCAGTCTGGGCAGGTGTACGGCTTCTCACCGGTGTGAACCCGCTGGTGCACCACCACGTTGATCTTCTTGGTGAAGCGCTTCCCACAAATGGAGCAGCTGTGCGGTTTGTCGCCAGCATGCGCGGCCATGTGGTCCGCCAACCGAGACGGACGAGAGAACTCCCTGCCGCATATTGAACAGCTGTGACGGCGTCGAGGCTGACGGCTGCTCTGTTTGGGCGCAGGTTCTTCTGGTGTCTCAGTGTCTCCTGTAAGAAACAATACTGACATCAATGTCTCAAAGAATTATGCATTTCATACAGAATATAAACTGTGTGTGTGTGTGTGTGTGTGTGTGTTTACAGTTCAACATTTTCTGAAATACATTTACTGATTGACTGGTTTATAGTGATGCAGCAGAGCCTCATATGAGTGTCAGGTGTTGTTGTCACCTTTAGGCAGATTCCTGAGATTCATTTGAAGAGTTATTAATTTGCACAAATTGTAGGTAGAAGTGTTTAGAGGAATAAGTTTGACATTTGGGGAAACATACTTCTTCTCTTTCTCTCTGAGTCCTGATTGATTCCTCTCTTGAGTCTGTACAGTATGAAGAGATGCTGATTAGCATAGCTTAGCATAAAGACTGGAAACAGGGGGAACAGCAGCCTGGCTCTGTCCATTTCTTTCGATATCTCCAACTGAGATGCTGTGTACAGAAACAAGAGGCCTGGGGGAAATTATGTGCTTTAACATCTAATTTACAACGCTTTCTTATGTTAACAATAAAGGGGACTATTACAGAGAAGATTATATCACATATACAGTGGTGTGAAAAAGTGTTTGCCCCCTTCCTGATTTCTTACTTTTTTGCATGTTTTCCACACTTAAATGTTTCAGATCATCAAACAAATTTAAACATTAGTCAAAGATAACACAAGTAAACACAAAATGCAGTTTTTAAATGAAGGGTTTTATTAATGAGGAAGAAAAAAATCCAAAGCTACATGGCCCTGTGTGAAAAAGTG
>NC_065511.1:42387080-42402870 GCF_006386435.1 Epinephelus moara
CGCAAACGCTTGATTGCAGTAGTTGCTGCTAAGGGTGGCCCAACCAGTTATTAGGTTTAGGGGGCAAACACTTTTTCACACAGGGCCATGTAGCTTTGGATTTTTTTCTTCCTCATTAATAAAACCCTTCATTTAAAAACTGCATTTTGTGTTTACTTGTGTTATCTTTGACTAATGTTTAAATTTGTCTGATGATCTGAAACATTTAAGTGCGGAAAACATGCAAAAAAGTAAGAAATCAGGAAGGGGGCAAACACTTTTTCACACCACTATATAAAATATTCCAGGAGAAATCTTTGGATAACAGCTTTGATATTAAAGAAAAATGGGAACCGGAGATCAACGTCATAATTCCAAATAAAGAGTGTGAATTATCCTGCAGAGAGGGACATAACGGAACAAGCAGCCTATCTGGAAGGAGTTCAAATGGAAAAATCAAGATGAGATTTTTTTAATATGCTTGTGGTGACATCAAATTTGGTAGCTCATCAGATCTGGAGGGGCTGTGGCCTGGTCGGTGACCATACACACATATTTTGGGATTGTCCAAAATGTTTGGGATACTGGAAAACATTCAACATGAAATTAAAAAATGTTTGGATATGTAATCACCCTCAGAACCTTCTTACTCCTGATTTCTAACTAGATGGGCTCCTGTTATTTCATATGATCGACTGAACTCAAAATAAGAAGAAGTTCAAAAAGTAAAAGAAGTGAGGCGCCCACTCTGCCCATAGAGCTACTGGACGCTGCAGTTTCTACATGTTTTGTTATCAGGGAATCTGAGCTGGTGTCCTGCCCTGTGCTGCGCTCTGCTGGGGGGGCAGCATCACTGCAGATGATAAAAACAGGATCAATAAGATAATCAGAGAGGCTGCTCAGTGATCGGCCTTATTCCAGCTTCACTTGAGGTCACTGTAGCAAAGAGAGCAAGGGTCAAACATGAAACAGCTCTGTATTATCAAGGTAATCCATCACACTGTGCTTTTAATAGACTCGAGATGCCTCAGTGTTGTTCTGAACGATTCAGCAGGTCATTTGTTTTTTTTATGATTTTCAGATTTCTTTTTGCCGTTATAGATCAGACAGTCGAAGCATAAAGAGGGGACGACATGCAGCAAAGGGCCACAGGCTGCAAACAACCCCACAGCTGCTGCAGCAAGGACACTGCCTTTGTGTGTGGGGCGCCTGCTCTACCCACTAAGCCACCGGGCGCCCCTGCAGTGGTCAGATTTTTTGGGGGGGATTTTTTTTTTTGTTTGGCTTTTTGCCTTTATTAGATGCGACAGTCTGAGCATAAAGGGGGGGGAGAGGGGACGACATGCAGCAAAGGGCCACAGGCTGGAATCGACCTCACGGCTGCTGCAGCAAGGACACTGCCTTTGTATATAGGATGCCTGCTCTTTTATGTTATTTATTTCTTGTATCTTGCATCTTGCATCTTGTGAATATGCTGTGTACAATACTTGTTGTCTGTACGAGTTGCTCCTGGTGGCAAAGGAGTTCCCCCACTGAGGATTCATAAACTTTTTAATCTGATTTTTAGAAAATTAGCCAGTTTAGCGTGGATGTATTCCAATAAATAAGTCCTGACCTTGAGCAGGAAGCTGCTGACAGTCCTCTCCTCTTTCTTCTGCTTCCACTTTCACTCCATTCATCTCCTCATGCTCTACTCCGTCTGAGGGTGGACACGTCTCTGCAGGGCCTCTGAGACAAAGACAGAGGGACACGCTTAGAAATCAGTCGTGTCCTGATCAGGACCGTAGCTTCCACTGAGGACACTGAGGTCAAGAATGAATGAATTAATATGTTTTTATTATTGTGTCATGCAAGTAGTTATGCCCAGCCTGCAGGGCTTACAAGACACCATACATTCAGAGGGAGCCGGGGTCAGAGTCCAGCAAACATAAAATCAGACGGCATTTAAAGGACAGAAAATGGAACAAAGCAGCAAAACCCTCGTATATAATCAGATCATCAATTTGTAACACCAAGTTCATGGATCCCTCACAAGACATTCATCATGTAAAACTGAAAGAAAGAGATCAAAATAAATACTCATTAAACCAACTGTCTTATCTGCCCTTCAGGCTTCAGCCACAACATTGACCAACTTAAACACATCAAAATTCAACAACCTCTAGCTAGTCAGGGTTTAGACAAGCCACTTCACAGAAGCTCTCAGGTCATCGTAGTTTGTACAATATCAAAGAAAATGGGACTCAATCTCCACTTCACCCAAATCACACAGCTCACATATTCTGTTCTCCTCCTGATCTCAATGTCCAGAGGAAGAACACCAGCTCTCAGCTGTGCAGCTACAGATCTTTGGCTTCCAGATAAACGGGATGTTGCAGATGGTTCAGGGTCAAACTTGTCCTGTCTCTAGGGCTGCCACTAATGATTATTTTCATTGTCGACTAATCTGTCGATTATTTCTTCGATTAGTCGACTAATCATTTCATCGAAAAATGTGTTAAAATGTTGAAAAATGTCGGTCTGTCTCGCCCAAACCCCAAAATTACGTCATCTAATGTCTTGTTTCATACTCATGCTGAAGGGTTTCAGTTCACTGTCACGGGAGAGTGTGTAAAGCTGCCAACATCTGAACATAAGAAGCTGCAATAGGAGTATTTTGGGTACTTTTATAGTACTTTTCTATGAAAAATGACTCAAACCGATTAGTTGACTACTAAAATAGTCACCGATTATTTTAATAGTTTATTAGTCATCGATTAGTCAACTAATCGTGGCAGCCCTACCTGTCTCTGATTTAGACACTGACGGGATGTCCTCAAACTATTTCTCTTCAGATTTCAGCTCTTTCTTAACAGAGTTAAGACTGCAGCAAGTTAATCCTGTAAATTTACAACCCATCCACCTCCTCAAAGCTCCTTTGCTCATGGAGAATAAATAGATAAACACCTTCTCATTCATTCTGTCCTCTGACATTTTGATTAAGCAGTTCCACAATCGCATCATTTCACATTTTCGATGCATCTATCAATCTGTGAACCCCCAGAAAACACTGTACAGCTCTATCCTGTCATGTCTTTGGTGTTTTTATAGGAATGTGGAGGTTTGGTTCTTCTCCACCAAACTGGGAGAGACATTTCTTTATGGAGCTGCTTTGTGCACAGGGACATTGTCAGGGTGAGACAGGAAAAGGACAAGCAGTGGACATATAGTGTCATAAGTGGACCCTGCAATAAGGGTTTGTGTATAAAAACTACTGGAGCATTAATATTTCCATTCATTGGACACGGGGCCTGTAGAGACAACAGACCCTGGACAAAAGGACTAAACTGTGGAGACACCAGTGTCCACTTTACGGACCATGTATAGTTCACAGCAGTGAAAATAGAGCATTTGTTTCAACACCACGCTGCTAAATACTGATACAAGTTAGTCCTGCATCGAAAACGTCACTTCGTCGTGTATTTAAAGTTTAGTATCACATAAACCGTTCATCAACACATAATGTTAAACTCATTAAAGCTAGCTAGTACCGTTACACCTGTGCGACGCGTCAACTGTTGCGTTTTACAGCGACTCAGCCAATCAGAGATGAGATTAATTAATGAACACCGAGCAGATATTTCCCTCAGAAGCTAACGGTTAAGCTAGCTTGCTAATCGTCAACAAAAGCGTTAACGTTCACCGAAACGCACAAACACGTATCGTTACCGTGGTTCTCAGCAGAATGATGGAGAGCAGAGCCGTTATAAAAGGTCCAGAAATACTGACGAGTGTTTAAATCCTCGCGGAGCAGACGACTGGTTTGACTTTGGCTCAGCGGAATGCTAGCTGTGTTTGCTAGCTCTGATGCAGGCGTCATACAACGTAACTCAGTCCTGAACAGCTGCGTTGGCAAAACACTTGTTTCTGTCGTTTAATGCTAATAAAGTTATTTTTTATGAATGAATGTCGAACATATTTACGAACTTGGGAAAAGGGGAACTTCTCAACAGCCTGTCAGGAGAAATCACGTCGATTTCAGGAGCCGTATGAAGATCCAAAACACGACTTTAACACCGGTGAAGTGCAGGTGGATTCAACGTAAAACCAAACATGGCGCCCGTCTTCTTCACTCAGCAGCTGCTCGGCTTTACGCTCAGTGCTGCCGCTGCTGGTCGGAAGGTGAAGTGCAACTGCTTTTATTTTAGGTGGATGTTATAAAATATATTTTTATTTATTTTGCCTTCAGTGTTTTTATTTTCTGTGATCCTCGCTGTTAACTAGATTTACTTTTTCTTTTAACCAGTCATATTTATGACATCGTTCACCTGTTAATAACCTGTTTACAGCTGTCATTGTGTACATTTGATTTTTGCATTTTATTGATAATCTTTACTGTTCGTTTGCACTCTATGTATTTGCACTCGTTTCTACTTTGTAATGCAACTGCTGCACAATGATAAATACATTTTTATCTTATCATATTCAAAAGATAACGTTTGTGGAGTTTCATTTTATCGTCCTTTTAAAGACTTTGGTGGTATTTTCTTCCTGGACAATGTCAAAAGTGTCTTTTCTGGTATTGCGAGTGTCGCCATGGAGGAGCTGGGTGATTCGGCTAAGGTCTGTGTCTCAATGTTAATATTCATCACTCAAAATTATCAATAATTTTATTAATATCAGTTACACTAACAGACTCAGACCAGTGAAAATATTCATTTTATTCTAAATATCTTTACTACTGGTGTTAGCATTGTAGCTTAATGCACAGTTTTATTTCTATTTTATTACTTTGTATTTACATAATTAAACTAAACTATTTCAAACTTTATCTTACTTCTCTATTCTTTAATTCAGAGTGACTGTAATGGATCATGATTTCCCCTTGGGGATCAATAAATTATTTGTGATATTTACTGAAGGCATCTGAGTTTCACCGCTGTGCTTTACATCGGCCAACACTATTTTATTTTTACAGATCAAGATAATTTTTAACCAAATTTAAGACTGATTTTTAAAAAGCATTGCACATAAAAAAGGGTAAGTATATATGTGGTCCCATGCAGAGAGAGGTTTTTATATAATATGGTTATTAGAGTGAGTTATAGGCTGATCTACATTCTGTCAACAGATAAGTGTAAGTACAAAGTAAAAGCAGTATTAAGTTCAGTGGCAGGTTTAAAATATGTAACATCAGCTATGTGGACTTTCACACAGTAGAGCGTTTCTAATTTTGACAAGAAATTAAAAGATAAATGAAAATATATAGAATGTTTGTGGCTTTAAAGACCCCTCACAATCAAATTTAAGACTATTTAATGACTTTTAAGGCCAAATATTTATTAAACTGAATTTAAGACATTTCAAGGACCTGCAGACACTTTTTAAATGTGTAAAACCAAACATTTAGGAACCTTCCTTGCTAGTTTTTACTCAGAATTTGCTTTGAATCATTAATATGGGTTATGCAGTGGTTCCCAACTGGTGGGTCGCCGGTCCATTTTGAACGGACTGAAAGTGACTCACAAACATGTCAGGTTTGTAAGAGACATTCTGTTTGAAGTACAGTGAGTAGAGTGAGCAACTAACGGACAGTGACTTCAGAGAGACAGCAAACCAGCTCCAACACGTGGCCAAACACAAGCATGATGCTGAATATATAAACTGTGTGGACCTCAATCCCATCCAGCACCTTTGGGATGAACTGGAACACTGACTGGTGTTGGACCTCGCCGACACTCTGGAGTCTGAACGCAGCAGATTAAACATCACGTCGGGACCTAAAGGAGTAAAGGCTGTTATATGGGTGGACTGAGCTGGTGTCTACATACTTTTGGCCATGCAGTGTATTTAACGTCTCCATTAAAACTTTAACGTCAGTTTGAAGCCAGTCACCGACATGATGATGACGAACACATGTATTTATTAAACATCCGACACACACACACACACACATCACAGCAGCGTTCCCTCTCTCAGTCTACTGTTTCTTCTTCACCACGTGAGCACAGTCAAATTTCCCTCGGATCACTCGGAGTTTGACTCCGGGCAGATCCTGCTTCTTCCCGCCCTCCACCAGCACCACGTTGTGCTCCTGCACGTTGTGTCCCTCCCCGGGGATGAACGCCACCACTTCCTTCCCGTTGGACAGCCGCACTCGAGCGCACTTCCTGTTGGCGGAGTTGGGCTTCTTGGGCTTTCGGTTCATGGTTTTCAGGACCACCGCCTTCAGCTGGGGATGGCCAAACGTGGCGCTGATAGACTTAGGGGGTTGTTTGGGTTTCCCCTGGCGGTGCATCTGGTTGAGAGTGGCCATCGTCCTAGAGAGAATGGGACCCGTCCAGGCAGAGGCATGCTGGGATGCTGCAGAGACGGAAACACGTTATCAACATGTTAAAAATTTAAAGAAATTATGGGGCGTCGGTGGCTTAGTGGTAGAGCAGGCGCCCCATGTACAAGGCTGTTGCTGCAGCGGCCCGGGTTCAACTCCAGCCTCTGGCCCTTTGCTGCATGTCACTCCCTCTCTCTCTCTCCCCCCCTTCACACTTGTCTGTTCTGTCAAATAAAGGCTAAAAATGCCCAAAAATATCTTAATTTTTTTTGTTTTTAAAGAAATTAGATTCAAACATTAAGTTTTTACATTTCAATGATATTAACAGTTTGATACAAGAGACAGCGTNTCTCTCTCTCCCCCTTTCACACTTGTCTGTTCTGTCAAATAAAGGCTAAAAATGCCCCAAAAATATCTTAATTTTTTTGTTTTGTTTGTTTTTAAAGAAATTAGATTCAAACATTAAGTTTTTACATTTCAATGATATTAACAGTTTGATACAAGAGACAGCGTGCAGGAGCTGTTAAGCTTCATCACCTGCTGAGTTCTGCACCTGAAGCAGAGCCTTTGAAAGTGTGCAGGTGTGTGAACTTACCTTGCAACAGTGATGTCAGCACTGGCCTCAGGCTCCATAACGAAGACATTCCTGAAACAAACCACAAGAGATGGTAAAGCTTCGACTGTGTGATGACACTCAGAGGGAACTTTTGTTATGAACTACAGGCGTGGCTGTTAAACGTGCTTCTAGAGAACTTCCTACCGACCATGAGTTATTGTCAAAGAGGCTCATTCATTATTTAATCAGCTCTGAGTGACTCAACGTGTTTATAAGAAGAAGAACAGACAATTTATGAACCTTGGCGTTCCCCAAGGTTCAGTTCTCAGCCCCCTCTTCTTCATCCTATACATTCTCCCCCTTTGGTCAAATAATCTGCCGTCATGGACGTCAGTTTCACTGCTTCGCTGACGACACTTAGTTTCACATCTCCACCAGAGCCATCACTCTGCCCTCACCAACTGCATCATGGAAATAAAATCCTGGCTTCAACCCAACTTCATCCAACTGAACTGTGACAAATCAAAAGTCATCATCATCATTGGTCCCAGATCTTTAATCAGACCCACCCATAACTTCTCCCTCCTCTCCATCGATGGCTCCACTGTGCTCTCCTAACCCTCTCCTCTGACCAACTTATCAAACACATCACCAAAACAGCCTTCTTCCATCTCAGAAACATTGCCCGCCTCCGTCCATCCCTCTGCTCTTCAGCTGCAGAGACTCTCATTCACACATTTATCACTTCCAGACTCGACTACTGCAACCGTCTCCTCTACGGTTCATCATCCAAAGCCGAAACTACATTAAATCCAGAATTCAGCAGCTCATCTTCTCACACACTCCTGCCCCTGTGACCTCATCACCTCCATCTTTCATAGCCTCCACTGGCTCCCCATCCCCCACTTCAAACATCATCATCGCCTATAAAGCCCTCCACAACCTGGCTCCCCCCGACCTGTCTGAGCTCCTCTATCGGCACACTCAGGTCTGCTGATGCAACCTCCTGCCATTGGGTGAGAGGCAGGGTTCACCCTGGACAGGTCACCAGACTATCACAGGGCTGACACATAGAGACAGACAACCATTCACACTCACATTCACACCTACGGACAATTTAGAGTCACCAATTAACCTGCATGTCTTTGGACTGTGGGAGGAAGCTGGAGCACCTGGAGGAAACCCACACTGACACAGGGAGAACATGCAAACTCCACCACCATCATTGTTATTATTATCATTATTATTACAAACTCTAGGACTCTAACAGGCTACACATAAACACTCATCAGCTCTACGATCCCTGCTGCACTCCATTCTGTTGACTTCTGCACCAAATCCTCTTCACAAACTGCAGAACTTTCATTGACTGTAGCCACCTGAACACACTCTTCTGGAATATAACTTTAGACTTTAAATATACGGTCCTCTCGGCCAGTTCGGCACAAACAACACCACCTAGGGGAGTAACTCAGACAGGTTTCCTCAGGCAGCTCGGACTGTTATATCGATAGATTATAGGAGTAAACATGTACTATGCTGAAAATGACTGACTTTAGATGTTCTAGGTGTAACAGATGCATGCCGAAGTCAAATATGACCCCTGATTAATTATATAATGTCTTTAGTTTGGTTAATTACTCCTCTGTGAGTGTCTGATGAGCAAGAAACTCTAAAATGTCAGGTTTTGTAAATGGAGTCTGGTGTCACCTTCATTCTACTCATCAGAATCAAGGTGATGCAAACTACAGTAAACATGTAGCGTTAATTTAACTTACCGTGAAGTGCAATGAACACATGTACCTGCGTGTTAATTCTAACTTATCCTCGCACATACAGACAACATGGCTAACAGCTAACGTTAGCTAACTGACAGACACAACACAGAGGTTAACGGAGTGTTTATCGCTTTTCTTACCGGCTCTCAGGAAACCGGACAAACTTCCGCCGCCGTCAGATGATCAGAGAGTTTCCGTTAACACTAAACAGTGTGTATAATAAATTAATTTGAAAATAGTTATTGCATTTTGAGAGTAAACCCTCCAAGGACTTCACATCATAAGCGTGAGCAGCAGGAACTTCTGTGCACCAGAAGTAATTTGATTCATATCGAAGTGCTTCCGGATTTCTTTGCCCCACCAAAATAAGAGACGTGCATTTAATCTACTAGGATTTGCCTGGTTATTATTGAAATCTATGGGATCTGTACTATTATTAATGGGCCTTAAATCTGTTTTTTATTTTATTTATTAATTATTTTTATTTTTTAATCTAAACCCAGCCAGCATGTTCGTTTAGATTTTGCACTGTGCTTATTTTTACTGTCAAAATGAGTGACGTGCAAAATGGACATTTTAAAAACAGATATTGAATCATTTAAAGAAGTTTTATGGGTATACTTGAAAACCAAAATTTCACTTCTCAGTGCAGTAATAATATTTATATTTATGATTTTTGTCGAGTCTTTTTTATCAACTTTTCTTGAAAAATCCTGAATTGTTTGACATTATGATCTATGGAAACACTGCTGCTTGTTTTTTTTAATTGTCTCTTGTAAAGTGTCCTTGAGCGCTGTGAAAGACACCTATACATAAAAAGCATTATCATTGTTATTACTATTTTTGGATATTTACAAAGGACAAATAGTGTTTTGTCTTCACAACAACATGATTCTATGTACAAAATATCAACACAAATGTAAATTTTAAAATCACCTGTTGAGGTACTTACAAATGAATTGGATTTCAAAAAATCTAAAGAAAAGATGAACCAGCAATAAAAATGTATGTAAACCAAATCCAGTAAAGCAGTAATGATACTTTGTTAAGGTCCGTATTTACTTGAGTTTTTATATTTCTGCCAACTTTCATTTTTCTGCCACTACATTTCTTCAACAAAACTGTTATTCCTTTACATTTGCCCTGGGCATCTTCGTTACTCACTACAAAATAGTATTTGGATTTTGTTCTCATTTGAGTTGTGAAAAAAATCTTGTTTTTCTTCATGTACGCCTCATTTTTAAGGTGGTGTAGAAATAAACTTCCTGTCTGTCAGAACTGGGAATGCTTGCTTTTTGCTACCAGCATGTACTTTTAACTTAATACTTAAGTACATTTAATATCATAAAAATTACTTTTGCTACTTAAGTGCAGTAAATATCAGATACTTTGAGACTTTCACTCAAGTAATAGAGTCATTTTCTGGTAAGAAATCTGTACTTTAACTCAGGTGTGTCTCTCAGGTTCTTCGTCCACCACTGACTAATCATGTACTTTAACTGGTCTTTTTCCTCAAACAGTCGGATATATTCAGTTATTTTGTCATCTGTTTTTATTAGTGTGAAATCCAAAGGTGGGTCGCAGGTCCAATCTGAATGGAGCAAGTGACTCGCAAACATGTCAAGTTTGTAAAAAAACATACTTTACTTTTAAGTACAGTGAATTTCCAGCACAGAGCTTTTATTGTGAAGTTAAATACTTCAAGAGACTAATGGACAGCGTCTTCAGAGAGACAGCAAACTGGCTCCAACACATGGTCAAACACAAGTATGACACTGAACGTGTTAAACTATGTGGACCTTTAAGAAATGGGTGAGGAGAAATCTGGACCCTGTGGATGAACCAGTTGGGAACCACTGATTTAAAGGACTTAACTGAGAACAATGCTGTTTTAAATTAACACACACAGTT
Organism: Epinephelus moara; assembly: GCF_006386435.1. NCBI lineage: Eukaryota > Metazoa > Chordata > Actinopteri > Perciformes > Serranidae > Epinephelus > Epinephelus moara. The sequence continues at coordinate 42,397,615 of NC_065511.1, forward strand.
TACACAGTACGATACTGTGCTCTATATATTGTTTTAAAGCAGAGGGTTGAAGCAAGAGATGAAAATCAAGTGTCAGCGAACACAAAGAGGGAAGTTTGTACTTAGTTATAAGTTTAGCAATTAAAAACTGAATGTAAATATTAGGGATGCACAATAGTTACAGCACATCATAGGTATCGGCTGATATCAGCTTTAATCAGAACCAGCCAACATGCTTTTGCTTATTTACACAATGAAAGAAAAGTATTTCATGTCTCCATCTGCTGCTGGGCCGTCATGATGAGAGGATGTATGTGTATGTATATATGAGACTTGATGATCACTAAAATTAGGTGCGAAAATAGTTATATATCAGTATCAGTTATCGGTCAAATGAGTCGTTACATATCAGCATATCGGATATCGGCAAAAAAAATCCAATATTGTGCATCCCTGGTAATTATGATAGTTTTCAGGCTTTATAGCTGATGACTTGTTTTACTTTTTTTTTTTTTACTGTGATAATTTTAATTTTCTTCAGTTCTTATGTCATTACTAACTAACTGTTCATTCAGTCACATAAATCAGCTGCTGCACCTTTTTGTTTCCACACTCACTGACCTGTTTCAGATGGTTCCCTTCACGCTGTCCTTCAAACTGCTACTGAGTTGTTTAAATCAGTTTGATGAGTCATTAATCTGGCATCAACTTTTATTACAGTCATCATATTGTAATCAGATAAACCAGCAGTGAAGCAATGTGGTTTGAACATAACAGGATTATAGAGAGGTTTAGCTTTTGTTTTTTAATATAAAGTGTGAGTGTGTTCAGTGTGACAGTCGTATTTACTAAAGAAAGAACTCTTTGAAAACGTTTATATCATATTCAGTTATGAAAAAATATGTTTTTTCTCAGACAAACACTCAAATCCTTCCAGATTTGAAATGGACGTTTGACAAACAAATAAAAATCTCAACTCAAGGTCATCTTAGTTTTGTCAGAGGTTCCTTTTACTGCTGTCTCCATGACGACTGGCATGTGCTGATGAAGACCTTGAGATGTGGTTGAAAGAACTTGAAACAGTGAGATGACCTTGAGTTCAGTTTGTTTTTTTTAGTTTGACTTGTTGGTTTATTAATATTTAATTTTTCATCCAAATACATTTCACAATAATTTTAAATTATGTGAAAACTGCAAAGTTATTCTGACTACACACAGAATAAAAAACAAAATATTTTATAATCATTATAAACACAATAAAAAGGAATCCCTTATCAGTTTACTGTGATATGATTAAAAAGAACTTTTATTTGGTCCAACACTGTGTCAGTTGTTTCTTCCCCTGCCACGTGATATAATTATATGAATACACATTATAAATATCTGGACTGAGCCAGACATGCGAGCAGCTATCAGCAGGTCCACAGATTACTGATGCTGATCGATAAGAGTCACTTTGAGCTCTGCTTCCAGTCGAAGGTCTCGTCCTTCGCAACAGCTCAGCAGATCTCTATCAGAGTTACACATTAAACTGGGAGGGAGCTGCAGGTGTGTCGACAGACAGGTGAAGCCTCACGCTCAGTTCAGTGTGAAGATGAAGATGAGGCTGGAGCTCCTTCTGGTTGTCACAGCAGTGATCTGCGCTGCCGGCAAACCTCTGAGCAAGGCAGCGCAGAGAAACAAGCTGCTGCTCATCTCCTTCGATGGCTTCAGGTGGGACTACGACCAGGACGTGGACACGCCGCACCTGGACCAGCTGGTGGAGGACGGGGTCAAGGCCAAATACATCACCCCGCCAATGCTGACCATGACCTCCCCGTCCCACTTCACCACCATCACCGGTAACAACCAACTGCTTTATTCATATCATTACATTACTACTGCACCTCATACTGTAACTTATATCATACCTCAAACTATACACTGTGAAATATCTGACTGTACAGCTACAGGAAACTACTGGCTACTAGTTGCATCACTTTCACAGTACGTTACTGTATGACAGCTGTATACTGTGATCTCAGTAGTTATACCTACATATTACTGTGATTTAGCAGCATGCTCCTGTAAAATTACTATTTACCTGTAACCTCACAGTTAAAGCCCGTTACATTACTGTGATATCACAGTGCCTTCCTGTAAATTACTGAATTTAACTGTAACGTCATAGATCATGTTGATTACTGTGATTTAACAGTATGCTCCTGTAGAATTACTGCATCTCACTGTAATCTCACAGAAAAACTGCCTCTGTAAAATTACTACATTTACCTGCATGAGTTTCACAATAAAATTCAGAATTTGGTAAAATATCACAGTAAAAGCCTGTGAGGTGATCATTTAATTTATTGTTAAATATTGCTGCTACATTTTTTCTGCTACACTGGGCTAGTCAAAGGGACTGGGTGTTTAATTAGAGTTCTACAGTTCGTCTTTTCTTTAAAGTCGCTACAAGGAACTTTTAACTGGATATGCAAAAGTCTCTGGTTTCTGCTGTGCGTGACCTACAACAGCAAATGAGACCATCGGTGTGAAGATAAGCTATTTCTATATAGTGTATATCCATACCTTTAGGAAACTGTGTCCGGGTCCGCCCCAGGTCGCTTCCAGGACGAAACGATTTACGGCACTCAGACGGCACACGTCATCTTACCTAGCTGCTTACATTTATAGTGACTCTTATAAATAGTCGCTATTCCTCCTCCTCGACCCGACGTCCGTGGGGAGTTAAAATAGCAGCAATCATCAGGTAAAAGTTCTGTGAAAGCACTGGGCTCACCAACAGTCAGCCACATCTCAGTCACACAGAGAAAATCCAATCCTCGGGAAGTCAGGAAATCCTTCAGGATAAAGGTTTTGTTCGCTAGCGATCTAGCATTTACCAGCCCAATCCTGGCAGGAGCCGCTGCGTTTACCCCGGCGGCGGTGGCGCTTACGCCGGAGAGGTGGAGCTGGGGCACGGCAGAGGTGAGCTGGGATCCCCGATAGGAGCGGGGGCAAAGTTTTCCGGTCTTGTTGTTTCATTCATCCCCAAAACAAACACATGCGCGAGCCAGGTAAGCGTCTTTACGACAATACGCGCTAGAGCTCATGGGAAATGTAGGCTTCATTCCGGCAAAACACTACCGCTTTTGTCCACAGGGTCGCCAAAATCAACTCAAAATGAAAGTTCCTCGTAGGGGCTTTAATTTATTTTCATTTTTTACTTCTCAATTTATCTGCACTTGTGTCTGTGATCATCCCGAGTCCCCCCTCTGAGGATCAAGAAAGACTTAATCTTGTCTTGTTTTATTTTATCTTGTCATAGTCATATAAGCACCAACAGTACAACAGCTACTATTGTTTAAGCTGATACTGGCTACTTTCAGTGTGTTAAAATGTTAAAACCTCTTTGTGTCTTGTTTCCTGTGCGTCAGGCAGGTGGGTGGAGGATCATGAAGTCGTCCACAACATGATGTTCAACACGACAACGAACCAAAAAGTTCCTCACAAAAAGACCATGAAAACATCGGAGTGGTGGGATAACGGAGTGCTGCCGTTATGGATCACAGCTCAGAACCAGGTGAGTCATCGATCAGGATCAGTCAGTCTGTTTCCATGACAACAGAGAAAATGGATTTATTGTGTCAGTCTTTTTAAATCCCTGTAAACATGTCAGTGTGAGTGAAATGTTCCTAAAGTGAATTTGTCACAGTGGGACTAACACACCCAGATCATGTGACTCCTGCATGTATACAGTCAATCAGACCCAAACTGGCCGAGGCGCTCTGAGCATGCTCCACAGTTTCCGCCCCGGGCTTTGACCCGGAAGTCCAATAGCATTAAATGTGTAAGAGAAGAAGAAGCCGGTAACAACATGGAGAAATCTACATCCAGAGCCGTGACTTTTTGGACGGACCAAATGTACAGAGCTGTAAAGTTGTCCACCATGGTAGCAGTTAGCTGCTAGCTAACCGTAGCTAACTTGTTTGTCCATTGTTTGGTCTGTGACGTAATAGGTCAACAGGAAAAAGGTCCAATACTAACAAGCTGAAAGGGGGCATATCTCCACCTATCGTAGAGGAGTCGCACATACTTGGCTCAATAAATGGATTCCCCTCCCGTGCTTGTATACTGGGACAAGGACAGTAGGCCAGTTAGATGTCCTCGTCCAGCTGGGACTGTAGCTCCACTTCACTGTGACTGGAAACGTACTGAGTGTTAAACAATAAAATTACTTTAATTTAATTTTGCGTCTCACGTACACCATCTTAAAACCATTTCTTTTCTTTTCTTGTTTTTTCAGGGTCTGAAAACTGCCTCCTTCTACTACCCCGGGGGCGGGGTAAGCTACCGCGGCCAGGCAGTAAACCGAGCGCTGGTGGAGGAGTCTGGTCAACCAGACGACAATGAGACCGAGTGGCGTGACAACATTGACAAGGTGATGAGCTGGTTCTCTGAGGAGGACTTCGACCTGGTGACGCTGTACTACGGTGAGCCGGACAACGTGGGCCACGCCAAGGGGCCGGACCACCCAGACAGGAAGAAGATCATCCAGCAGATCGACCGTACCATCGGCTACCTGAGGGAGGCCATCAGTCGCCATCACCTCAACGACAGCCTGAACGTCATCATCACCTCCGACCATGGCATGACCACCGTCAAAAAGCGGCCACAGGTGGATGAGATCATCCTCAACAAGTACCTGAATTTAATCAAGCTCGCTAGCTTTGAGATCTTGGACTACGGTGGGTTCGGCATCCTGACGCCGCGTCCAGGGAAGGAGCAGGAGGTGTTTGACGCCCTGTCCAAAGCGCCCAATCTGACGGTCTACAAGAAAAATGAGATGCCTGAGAGCTTCCATCTCGCCAAAAGTAAACGGCTGCCTCCCATCGTGGTCGTCGCAGATCTGGGATTCAACCTGAACTCTGTGAGTTTCTCAGTTTAATTGTGTTGTAAAAAATGTTTCTGAGAACTTTGTGTTTATGATTCAGTCACCAGGAAAGAGCTGACTGGAAATAATGAGAGAGTGACGTGGACGCCACAAAAGTCCCGTCTCCACCAAACCCTTTCAGTCCAGTCCCTTTGGAACCAGCAGTAGCCTTCAGACATGGTACCTAGACCCTCGGTGTGTTCAGACAGTCCTCTTAAATGTGGGCGGAGTTGTTGTCACTCACTGCTCCGTCCAGCACTCGCTGTATTTCCTCATCAGCGGTGACACAGATGGAAGTCTGCACCTGGTTTATCGTCCACAGAACGAGGCTGCACGCCCACATTTTCAGAACAAAATAGAACAGG
>NC_065511.1:42403043-42496614 GCF_006386435.1 Epinephelus moara
TACTGATGTATGAACAGAGGTTACATAAAACCAGAGTGACCGTCCTCTACTGACCAATCAGACTGCAGGGTTTCTAGCTCCACCTTTTAGTACCAGATCTGTGTGCTAGGTACCCCAACAGAGGGGGGACCAAACATGGGGACGCTAAGGAACGCTTCTGTTGGTACCATCCACAACTTTACACTGTGGGAACAGAAACAATGAACTGAACTGAACTGAACTGAACTGAACTGAACTGCTCGGTGGAAACAGGACTAAAGGTGTCCCAGACTCTAGTGACGTTGTGGTAGCAGTTACATGATTGGCCACCAAGGCGCCCCGTGGGTGTGATTCTCTGACAAAATACCAAAAAACTCCCAACAAAGACAGAAACACAACACGATGCTGAATGGCTGAAAAATTTAAACAAAATCCAGACTAACACTGCAAAATGATTTAAAATACAAGAAACCATTTTTAGTCCGGCGCTCCACTGACTCTCTGAGCTTCAGCATCAAAGCGCTGTCCATTTAGAGGTGGTGACATTTTAATTGTCTGTGATGTAAATGTTTCGCCTTTTATTCAGTTTCCTGTTGGCTTTGCTGACAGACAGACAGACAGACAGACAGACAGACAGACAGACAGCTGGGTAAACATGCAGAGACACAATGTCCTCTGCCCACCCTCTGGTCTCTGGCCTGTTAGCCCTGGCCACTCTGCACTGCGACCACCCAGGCTGAATGGGAACTAGCTCACAGCTGTTCTATGTTTCCCACCAGAGATTCATCGTCTACGTCAACAAAGGTGACCACGGCTTCCACAGCGGGGAGATGGACATGAAGATGATCTTCAGGGCCTTTGGACCCGACTTCAAGAAGAACTTCCTGTCTGAGCCGTTTGACAGCATCCACATCTACCCTTTGATGTGTAAAGTGCTGCAGATCCAACCGGCGCCACACAACGGGTCTGTGACTGTGACAGAGAAGATGCTGCTGCACAGCGGTGAGTCTGACGAGGTCAAAATCACAGGTCATTTCCTTTTTTGTTTGTTTTTAACTTTTTTTTTTTTTTTTTTTTAACTAATGATCTTTTTACTAATCTCTTGCTATTTCTTCTTTCGCTGCTCGATGCTTTCTTCCCATGTGCTTGAAAGAAACCAAGCTAATTTGCTCAGGTTTCCAAGGGTTAAGGAGAGAGTTTGGGGAACACTCTTCTCGCGCTACATTTCACAGGGAAACACTGGACTTCTAATTCCACTAAAATCACTGATGTTCAACAGCTCTGACATCTTGTCACCGGCATATTGTTAAAAACAAATCATCTAATGAGCAGCAGGAACTTTATAGAATGAAATAAATTAATTCTCTGATATGTAATGTGGCTGTAAAACCTGTGGTGTTTGTTTAAAGGAAGTTATGTTTAAATTTGATAGGAAGCAGGCAGCAGAGATCACAGCTGTAGAGATTGTATCAGGAGAAACTTCATGGATGTCATGGAAAACTTTGTAAAACTTAATGGGAGCTACAGTTTGTTTTTGTGTGCCAACAAATAATTCTGGATCCCTCACAGTTTACCTGTCAGGTAAGGAGGGGGGTGGAGGACGCTCCAGCTGCTCTGATGAATACAGAGACATTTGGAGGGAAATATGAATCATGCACGTTTGTTTTTAATTGATTTCCCTTCTGCTTATAATCATGTCCAGCCTCATGTTTCAGCTCACAGAGTTTTATCTAATTATAATTTGGATTTTAGTTCACTGACTTTTTCACAAACAGGTCTCAGAGGGTCCAGGTTAATGGGACACTGTCCAGTACCTGTTTGTCCCCTACTGGAGCCCCTCAGGGATGTGTTCTTGCTCCTCTTTTATTCTGTTTATACACAAATGAATGTCGGACTAATCACACATTGAGATTTGTCCTTAAGTACACAAATGACTCTACTCTTGTACGTCGTCTTCATGGATCAGAATATGATCATGACCAGTACTGGATGAATTTGTTAACTGGTCTGACCAGTCTTTCCTCCACAGTGAGATGTTTATTGATTTTCGGAGGAGGCCCTGCCTTCCTGCTCCCTGTGTGATGAAGGGGAGCCGGTGTAGCAGTACAAGTATCTGGGCACTGTTTTAGATGACAAGTTGAATTTTGACGTGACAACATCTGTTAGAAGGCAAACCAACACCTGTTCTGTTTCAGGAAGCTGCTAAGTTTCGATGTAGAAAGGACAATCATGAGTCCGTTCTTTCTTTAACGCAGTCTGTTCGTTTGGTAATCTGAGCCAAGTTGTGCTGCAAGATCAGTGGTGTTACTTTTACTAACCTCCAGCATCTGTATGAAGAGACGGTCACCTCTAAAGCTTGGTCGATTGTCTCAGAGCCTTAACATCCCCTCCATGTTTCAGATGTTTCCATCAGGGCGGAGGTTCAGCCTCCCTAAATGTAGAAAGCATTACAGATCGTCTTTTGTTCCGCCTGCTATCGCTTATCTTAACCAGCAGTAACCACTAATTGTCCATGATTTCCCGCTGACAGTGTGTGACACCTCACCTCACCTCACCTCACCTCACCTTTAATAAATGGTTCAAACTGTAAAGGGTTTAAATGATAACATCCGGTCTGTAGTCGTTATTCATTTATCTTTGAGTGACTGCAGCAAACTCCAGGAACACATCTTACATCGTTCTATCAGTAACACTCACAAGTACTATGAATCTATCAGAGTATTTGATGTGGTTTCTCTTTGTGTTCAGGTGGATCTCGGAGAGCTCGACTGTCTGCGGCTCTGCTGCTGTCGACGCTGCTCCTCATCTTCACGGTGCTCTAACAGATCCAGGATCAGCTTCCATCACTTCATCTGAAGGTTTAAACCTTGTCAACATCACCGTTCTCCATCTTCATCACATCCTGTCTCAGTGAACTATTACTGTCTGTGTAATATTTAACTAACTTATGATCGTGTGCCTTTTTATTTTATTTTGCAACATGTGATTGACGTGTTTGTACTGATGAAGCAGATGCATGATGATCGTCAGCTGTTGGTGTCGGCTTTGTGCAGATTTATAGATAAATTCTAAGACTGACGGTGTTTAAGTAAAAGATGTGAAGACTTGTTCCACCACTGAAAACAGTTTGGACACACTGACACAGAGCTTTCATCACATGACTACAATGATGATGTCCGAAGATTCCAGCACCATCGTTGTTCCAGGAAGCATTCTGTTGGATTTATGTAGAATTACATAGAATATTTATGTAAACATGATGAGTGAAGCCAATTAAAAATATTATTCTGTCCTGTTTCTTCTTGTGTTTTCTATCATGTCCACGGAGACGAGGAAGATTAGCCTATTAGTGAACACACCAAAGGGAGATTACTGTAGTGCACGTTACTACTAGAGATGATACACCGTCTCATGGTGGTCACTTCCTGTGAACCAGCAGGTTTTTACAACGTTACAGAACGGAGCATTGACAGTAGCAGCCTGTTTAATTCGTCTTGGCGCAAATCTTTGGTCTGAACTGGACTTCAGAATGTCGTAAGCAAAATTCGGATTCTAACGTTTTTTCTGCTCCAAGCGGACGACAGCTCGTTATTGACCTCATGTTGTTAATTTCTCCCTGATTTCAGATCCTGCTGGAACACGTCCGGCTCTTTTTAGAAGCTGTTATTGGTGATTTTTCACAGGAGAAAGTGTTGCTGTTCTCTGCTATATTTGATCCCCGGCTACAAAGACGGCGCAGAGACGCTGAGATATGGCTGACCAGGAAACGCTGACGAACCAGAGCAGAATGGGCTTTTTTGGGAGAAGGGTCTCAAAGAGACAGGCGTGTAACAGCTGTATGTGTTCTGTGCTGCTGTCCCTTTTCCCTCAAGTGTAGATCTGCCCAGGTGTGCTGCATTACTTAATGAGGTGCATTGCACCCGGCATGGAGGAGGTGCGTCTGCGGTTCGTCTCAGTCAGAGAGTAGATAGAGGTGTTCCAGCACAGACAGGACGAGGAAAATAAAGTTTTTTGTACCTTTAAAACACATAAACATGTTCTAGTAGAAACCCCAAAATACAAGTATAAACCTGAACATGAGCAGAACAGGTCGTCTTTAATTAAATTATATTCAGTCCCAAAGTGTTTCTCTGACAGGAAGTTCTCACTGTGTCAATGACCTGAATTCAGATTTTTATGTGTCATTAAAGTGTCAGATCTAATCGTCGTCACCAAACTGATTTTATTTAAACTTTAAGAAGAAACAAGAAACAATGACGACAGCGGCTGTGACATCATCCAGTTGGCCACTGCAGGCAACAAGGTGAGGCACAACAGTGATCATGCACACACACTCTCACACACTCGCATACATATACATAGAAACTCACTCATACATACACACACACACACACACACACACACACACACACATATATATAAAACTTAAATCAGCATGACGGATTAAATAAAAACCTGTCGGAGGTGAACCGCTGCTTCATAAAAGCAGAAACAGAAAATTTAAAACCATAAAATTAAACTCATCAGTCTGGAAAAAAAAATAAATCAGGCCTTCAACTGAGTCTGTGTGTGTCGGTTCAGCAGCCAATCACAGCGCAGCAGCCGACCGCCCGAGTAAAAATCAACCAAAGAAACCTGAGGAAGATGTTTCCAAAAGTGGCGGCCAGATTGGCTCCCAGTGGCGGAGTCTTTGTGTTTCACCATAAAACGATGAGAAAATTAAATGTTCACCTTCGCCTGAGAACACACAGCACGAGAAGTACGGCACAGCGAGGTGAAGCCTGATTGGCCGTCCCATGACCTTTCACCTCAGTTCAGAGAGGGCTACAGTATCCCATCAGTAACCTCATCTTCCAACGGTGCCGCCTGGTGGTGGGGAGCGGCAGTGGATCATAATGAAGTCTCAGCGTCCACGGCATTGCGACCGTCCTCCTTCTCCACCCTTATCTGGATGGTCGGCAGCTTGTCGTGGCTGCAAGACACAACGAAACATTGAATCAGACATCTTATTGATTTATCGATCAATCTGTCAAACAGTGTGAAGAAAACCAGTTTAAAATAGTTCTGCTCATTGATCACTCCAGTTTGTGACCACTCAATAAAACATCCAACTGTGTTCTAAAACTTTTTCCCATCGGTTAATAAACTCGTGACAACATCAGTGTTTCCGACCACTTCACACTAACAGCCATACATCATCCTGTTTCTCACACTCAGTACCAGTTCAGCAAAGAGTTTCTTACCTGTTGCAGCGTTTCAGAGATTTGCTGCTCTCAGAGGTTTTATAAACTGATTTCCAAATGCCGCTTTTTGCCATTTCATCTGAGATGTTCACCTCGGATGGGTCCACGCTGCACGACACACACATAAACACATTACTCTCTGCTGCCGTCTACAGACAGGTATCATAGCATATTCTGATGTCATCAACTCACAGTTTTTTCAGGTTTTTTACTGTAAAGTCAATTCCTCGGTCGTACGGCTGATCATCCTCCGCTTCATCCAGCATTCGCTGAGCATCCTGGAGAAATAAACCCACAGTGGTGTCAGTGAGGAGACTGAAGCAGGGCCACATTGTTTTTAAGGTTTCAGTTTAGCGGCTCACCTCCTTCTCCTTCTTCTTCTTATCATCTTCCTTCTTCTTCTTGCTCTCTGGAATCAGGTCGTCCAACCAGCTCAGCTCTCGCTTGGTGAAGCAGAAATCCAGAAGCTTGCGGATGAACACCAGAGCCAGAACCTGCAGAGGACAGCCAGAGGACGCCAGCTACTGTGTTAGAGTATAGATAAAATAAAACATGCTCTCTCGGTCAATTCTCTGTTTGTCTCACCATCATGGGGAAGACGACGGCGGCGGCCGAGGCCTTGATGGCCCAGAGGACGATGAGGCAGGTCAGCTGCACCACAGTGAAGACGTGGACCTTCCACAGGGGGACGTAGCGCAGGTAGATCAGGTCCGGCTGGTGTTTGGCCGGCATGCCGAACAGTTTGATGCGGTCGAACAGCTGCAGGATGCACGGACGGACAAGACATCAGAGACACTGAAACACAGACTGATGAAGCTGTAGCAGGACAGACAGATGGACACTGAGACAGACCTGAATGCCTTTGAGTGAGGACACGCCCATGTAGAGGAAGACTCCGTACAGGACCGGCATCGGGATGAACTGGGGGACGGACAGAAAAAACTCTTCAGCATTAAGAGACATTTTACAGTTTGATGGAAACGTCTTCTCTACAGAGAACTACTGACCAGCTGCAGCAGAAGCACTGAAAGAAGTTGAAGTGGCAGATGAAGTCCATGAATCAGATGAAGTGTGAGTGAAAAAAGTTGGTGTCAGTTTGAGAGTAAATGCTGCAATATTAGTGTCATCAAGTGTGAATACAAAAGCAGAAGCACTGAGAGAAGTTAAACTAGCAGATCAAGTGTAAACAATTAATGAATTAAATTGAAGTGTTGGCTAAAGTGTGAACAAGAAGTGAACACACGGATGTTGTGTTATTTGAAAAGAAAGTCAGTTAGGGGCGCTGAAAGGAGTCGAAGTGTTTTCTGAAGTGTAAATACTGAACAGTATGTTCAATTTATGTTTAAATGATGTAAAATCAGTGTCATTTCAAGTGTGAATACGAGAGTAGAAACAGTAAAAGAAGTTAAAGGGGCAGGTACAGAATAAACACTGTATGTACGTCAGGGGAGTGAATGAAAGAAGTGTTATCTGAAGCAAAAAAAAGTTGAAGTGTAAATAATGAAAAGTTAGTCAAAGTGTAAATACTGAAGATAGTTAAAGTGCAGATTTTAAAAAGTTAGAAGTGTAAATGATAAAAGTTTGTTTGAGAGTAAATACTAAAACGTTAGTCAGTGTAAATATTAAAGTAAGCTGAAGTGTAGGAACTGAAAAGTTAGTTGTGTCAGTTGAAGTGTAAATGCTGAAAACATGGTGTGAATTAAAGTGCTGAAAGCAGTTAACCCTCCCACCCCTCAGACAAACATCAACACTCAGGGTGTTCTCCATCTCTGTGTGACCTCTATTAGACCTTTTCCACTGTTCTTTATGGCTGTGCCGAGTCACGCCATGCCGCACTGATTTGCGTTTCCATTATAAGTTTAGCGCCGTGAGCTGCGCCAGAGATGGACCTTCTCTGGAGTTGGTCCAAAAGCCAGGCCGCCCAGCTTCAAGCGGGTAGCGGTGACATCTCACCGACTGCAGCCAACCCCAATGACCTGCTCGTCTCACTCAAGACATGCAGTCATCAGTTAAAGACACACCTTCAAGCAGGTAGCCCTGTTGTCATGGAAATGCAAATCCCTGCTGTGCTGGGCTGACGGCCCAAACCAAACCAAACCAAACCAAACCAAACCATGACTGTCGAAAAGGGGAATGTGTTCACCTTGAGGATGGAGGTCATGAAGACAGAGCAGCCCATCAGGACAAAGATCATGAAGCCGGTGACTCTCTGCTCTCTGATGCCCAGAAACTTTGGCTGCTCGCCTGGTGCCGCGCACTCCGACTCCAGCTTCAGACTGTTGACGTGGGAGATGGAGAGCACGGTCGCTGCCACGAACCACGGCAGGCCCATGATGGAGCAGATGCCCAGCATCAGCGCCACCACCAGCAGGTCCAGGTGATAGCCACAGCCTTTCTGCAACCCAAACACACACAGGGAGGTTTGTCATTGAGCTGCTCTGTCAGAGACAAACCTGTCCGTGTTCACTTCCTGCGCTCGGCTGTCCGGACCTTGAGTTTGTTCTCCTTCCTGTTGACGATGACAGCGGTGATCTGCTGGTCCATGAAGATGAGGATGGTGCAGAGCAGAGCAGGGACAGCAGCGGCCAGCATTGTCCACCAGGGGTTCGTTCCCAGCGGGGAGATCAGCCACCCTCGAGTGTTTGACGTGGGCTGAACGGACAAAGACAAACAGCAGTGTTCATGTTGACACACTGACTTCTGACTAGGGATGCACGATACTGGATTTTTTGTGGATATCCGATATGCCAATGTATAACAACTCATTTGATCAATACTGATATCTATATATCCACTTTTTCCCCACCTAATTTTAGTGATCAAGTCTCTTCTGTGGTGGAATTAACATCATATCATACATACATACTCTTATCATGACGGCCCACCAGCTGATGGAGACATGAAATACTGTTCAGTGTCTGTGATATTCAGTCATTGTGCAAATTAAGAAAAATCATGTTGGCTGATTCTGAGTGATACCAATGACATGCCGATAACAGGGACACAGGATTAAAACTGGGAATATGTATTTTTCATTAATGGGGATTTTATACACTTAACATTACAGCATGTGTGTACATGTTTTTCTATTTTAATGACATTTATTTGAATTCAAAGTAAAATCACATTTTTTTGCTGTAAACTCAAAAATATACGATGCAGCTTCAGGAAGAATTTTTAACAGTAAAATCATTTTAAAATTAATTATAACCAAGAGAATACATATTAATAAAAATGTGTGCACAGTTCTCTGTGTCTCTGAACCTCTGATTGATCAGCTGTCAAATTTCTCCTCTTTATTATTTCAGTGTTTTTAGCATCACTTTGTTTGATAAAATCTCACACGTGTTTGTGTGATCATACTGAAGCTCGAGGTCGTTGTTCTTTGTTGAACTCTGCAGTGTTACCTAATGTACCATTCACCCCAAAACCCCAAACACAGCGGCTGATAGGCAGCGTCAGGCTCTGACCTGTTACCACACTGAGCTGCTGAGGACGCTTCTCATTCAACAAACCAACTTCTGAAATCAGCTTTAACATCAAGACACAAAACCTACTGTTACAACAGAAATGTGTTTTAAAAAGCAGTTCCAGCATGATTTAATTGTTATATTTCAGTCCCTTAAATGTTAATGCTGTCACAGACATCAGATTCTAATCAATATATTGTGTCCAGATTACAAACAGAAACGGTGGAGTCAGGCTTTACCTCGAAGCGGTCGGGTACGTCGAGTTTGGGTGTAGGAACTCCCACCAGATAATCCACCAACACCATGATCATGATGGTCAGAAAGACAGCGAAGTCACTGATGGTCGATCGAACCTGCGGACACAAAACATTTTCTCTCTGCTTAGATTTTCTTCTTCCAATAAAAAGTGATCATTTTAAACCAAAACCTCAAACTAACTTATGTATTTAGGTGTTGGGTGTATTTCTTTAGCTCATCGCATCGAGCCCTGTTTTTAAATTCTGTTCGTGCAGAAAGAAATCTTTTGTAAATCTCAGATCTCTGTGAGTGAAAGTTACCTTGGTGGGGAAGTATCTCTTGGTCTTAAACTGTTTGAGGAAGGAGGAGAGGAAGAAGGTGGTGAAGAAGAGGATGACGGACCAGAAGAGGACGTCGGGGACGTAGGGACCTTCGTGGCCACAGGCAGAGCCGACGAACTCCCCGTGAAGTTCCAGACAGCCCTGAAGATAAAGACAGAGAAAGATTATTACAGTCTGAGCTGAGGTTGTCAAGCTGCAGATTCTCTGACGTCAACCAGGTCTCTGTCTCCACTGCTACGCTGATGATACCCAGTTCTATCTATCCACCAAGCCTACTTCCAGTTTTCCACCCACTTCCCTTTCTGACTGCTTATTATCTATCTATCTATCTATCTTCTCACCTAAAGTTTTGAGACATGATTCTGCACCTCGTCACCTTGTTCTGTCTGCTGTGTTCTTGGTGCAAAGGCAACATTTATTTGCCACATAGATAATTTCAATCAGTCGTGACGGGAGTTGAATTCCTCCTGCATGTATACAGTCGATCAGACCCAAACTGGCCGAGGCAACACGGAGAAATCTACATCCAGAGCCGTGCGTTCTTGGATAGACAAGGAGACACAGTTCCTATCGTAGAGGAGTTGCACATACTTGGCTCAATAAATGGATTCCCCTCCCGTGCTTGTATACTGGGACAAGGACAGTAGGCCAGTTAAATGTCCTCGTGGAGCTCTAACTGTAGCTCCACTAAACTGTAAACATGGAAACGTACAGAGTGTTTTCAGTTTTATCAGACTCTCCCGCCCGTGTATCTTTTACGTGTACATGAACTCCCTCCACCATGTTTGTGTGTGTTTGATGAAGAGATTCATGTCAGACCTTCACAGTCAGATTTTGCCACTGGATGCTTTCTGCGGTCAAATTTTTCTTGCTCCAGATATTCTGGACGTCAGCCGAGGCGTTGGCAGGCGGAGAACACTGACACCTGAAACACACATGCAGTCAGGGACACGTTAAAAAACAAAAGCCTTTGCTGAGAGAAAACTGTGACGTTCATTACAGATTTTAAAGATATTCTGTTTTTGTTTTAAGTCTGTTACACTTCCATCCATCACAGATCACAGGTGCTGCTGGCTCTTACGTGTAGAAGGTGAGGTCGTCCAGCTGGCTGTGCATGTTGATGGGGTAGAGCTCCCCGAGGTGGACCAGCTTCTCCAGAGCCTCGTAGATGAAGATGATGCAGATGAGGGCGGCGAAGGCCTCCTCGGTGAAGCGGGTGATGTAGCAGACCAGAGAACTGGCGTCGGTGGCGACCAGCAACAGGCAGAGGAAGGCGGTCCAGAGTCCGATACTGGTCCGCAGGGACAGGTAGGACAGACCATAGTTACTGAGGACAGACGAGACGGGAAACGTCAGTATTTTAAAGGACGATAAAATATTTTCGCCACATTAACTCCCAAACACAAACTGCTTTTCAAAATCATGCATCAAATTTGAGATGTTTCAGACAAAGGTTTTCTTCAACAAAATAAACTCACTGTGAACAGAAAATCACTTCAGACACAAAGTTGAATTATCTTCATGTGAAAATGGTTTTTGAAACACAAAACTCTCCCTGTTGATTCGTTCAAGGACTAAAGCTTCGTACTGTTTCAAACTTTACACAAAAACACGTTGATATTTTACACTGACAAATGTGAACACGTTTTTCTACTGAAACACCTTTTTTTTTTCATTTAACAGAAGAAGCCAAAGTTCTGAAAAGTTAAATGTTGTCTGAACACAAACAGTCGCACAAGAACTTTGAATAAAATAGTCTGCAATGAGTAAAACTGTGATTTTAAGGAACCTTCAGTTGAAAGTGTCAGTGACATAATAAATCTGTCAGTTTTTAAGACTCCGCCACAGGCGCACGTTTTGTACCCAGAGCTCTCAGGTAGACTTTGACACCTGAGATTTAAAAATCAGCTGCTGAACATTTTTAATTCATGAACAAATTCACATGACGCTGCAAAACAGCTTTGACTTTGAGCGTACTCTGGATTACATTTTATGAAACGAGAATATTTGATTGTGATGCTTTTTGGCAGGTGACTCTTTAATGTTGTATTGTGGAGGGTTAATTTTTACCCACTTGGTCCATATCATTACTAATCATTGATAAAATAAAGGCGACTAACATCAGCTATGATCAATCTTCTCTCTGCAGACTGAAGATTTTCATAGAGATGAAAAGTTAAACCAGCGGCTGTCTGAAGGGAATCAGTGTAAAAACTAATGGATGATGTTCAGAAAATGGTCTGCAGGAGGGTGAAGTTTACAGGAGTCATAGTTAATTGATGGTTTTCTTTTGATTGATCAGCCTGACAGCTGTGACCGTTTCCTCACGTTAGTTTTACTCTCAAATTTATTATTTTTACTGACAATAAAATACATTTTATCTGAACTCAGTGAGCAGAGAAATAAAATACTATGAAGGCACTGAAAAGTATTTTCACAGAGTCAGGGTCATATCACTCACCCAGCGCAAACTGTCAGCGGTCATCGTTAGTCTCAGACTGGTAAAATATGGAAAATACAAATGACATTCTGTAAAATGTGAACGTAGCAGAGATCAGAGCAGAGCTGCTGTCAGACTCCACACTAAGAGAGACGACGTGCACATTTACACACGAGGAGCAGCGTAACTTCATGGATTATTTCAGAAGCTAAAAGTTCAGTTTGGTTTCCTCTGTCAGGTTTCTAACTACAGTTTTTAGTTTAGCTGTTTAAATGTCCAACGATATGTTCTGCAGTGACATCACTGCTCTAACTGCATTACTCTCAGCAGGAAACCGCTCTGCCATAATTTTCTGAATCTGCCATGTTAACAGCACCAAGTGCAGGTTCACTGATTGGTTAAATTCATGTTACATCCATAACACATCTATGATTAATTAAGGGACTAAATGCAACCCATTTGGGCCTTGCCCCTTACTTTGCGCCCAGATTATGCACCATGTTTATGCACCCTGTAACTAACAGAAGTGGAGCTGGACATGCCCTGAATGCACTTTAGACCACAGATGGTTTAAATAGGGTCCTCTGTGTTTGTGTTATTGAAATATCTACAGTATCTTCAGAGTCCAGCGCCTGTCGGCCTGTCAGACAAGAAGTCCTGCCCTCTGAAGTAACCAATTAGGGAGCAGAGTGATCAGAATCTGAACAGTGACCTGATCAATACTCCACTAATCAGTAACCACAGTCAGAGCACACAGAGGGGCTGATGATCTGTGGTTCAGGTGAATCTGACGTGTTGAATGATAAAAAGGTTCAATAAGCTTTTATTCTTCATTGACTACTTTGACTGTTTAGGTATCACACATTGATTTAAAGTACAATGGAGATCAACCAACACAGCACACAGTAAAGAGGTCAAAGGTCACAGGCCTATGACTGCTGTGGGAGAAAATAAAAACTAATTCAGAGCAGGGTTTTTTGTGAGGACAAAGTCAAACTGCAGCACTGTATCGTTATACAATCTAAGACAAACGACCCAAACACACCAGGATTTAAAATGGCTGAAACACTTAATGTGACTGGTGTCAGCAGGATCAGAGGAGCTGCACGAGGAGACCAATCTGCATCAATGTTTCGTATGGAGTTCAACTTTGTGAAACGCTGACGGGCAAATCTGCACCGATGACCAACAGTCAGCTGTGTTCACAGAGCTGAGGGGGAAAGAAGAGCTGAAGATTTCAAAATACACAGGACGCTCTGTTAGCTCTAGAGTTATTGAACCTGCTTGACTGGACTGTTCCACAACAGAGACGTGGTTTACAGACAGATATGGGACCAGAGTCGAAGGTGTGAACAGGACTGGGCGATAAAACAATAACAATAATGATCTTGATATAATTTTCCTCAAAAGAAATAAAAGAAATGCTTGATGGCACCCAAATTAGCCCCCAAAGTTTACACTGAAGGCAGAGCTCAGTCTCTGTGTGTGTGTGTGTGTGTGTGTGTGTGTGTGTGTCTCTATGTGGAGGCACGGGATGCACATTCTGTCATTTATCATAGATGATTTCTATCATATTTAATAAACACTTTATATTGTTAACAACACATTTTCAGTGTGTTTTCTTGCCAGATTTTCTCGCAGCCGACAGAAAATACAGACCAGAGGCTGAAACTATCGCTGTAGATCACGAGCCGACTCCGGGCGCTCGGCACTGTGCCACATCTTGTGTGAACGGCCCACTCAGATAACATGGGAGCACATGGGATGAAAATCGTGTGCTTCGTTACACTTCTGTGTTCAGTGTGAACCCAGTCTTACAGTTAGGGCTGCAACGATTAGTCGACTAATCGACTATTAAAATAATCAGTGACTATTTTAGTAGTCGAGTAATCAGTTTGAGTCATTTTTCATAGAAAAGTACTATAAAAGTACCCAAAATACTCTTATTGCAGCTTCTTACGTTCAGATATTGGCAGCTTTACACACTCTCCCATGACGGTGAACTAAAAACCCTTTGGCGTGCGTATAAAACAAGACATTAGATTACATCATTTTGGGGTTTGGGAGAGACAGACCGACATTTTTCAACATTTTAACACATTTTTCAATAAAATGATTAGTCGACTAATCGAAGAAATAATCGACAGATTAGTCGACAATGAAAATAATCGTTAGTTGCAGCCCTACTTACAGTACACATCAGCTTGGTGACCACAGACCACGCTAATGTGTACGGTGACGTTACATGTTCAACATGCTCGTGGAGTCATTTCTAGTACAACAGTTTTGGCTGCAGATCACAGCGCTGACTGAATTTGCCTTTTAACTTTCAGCTACAGTAGCTCTACGAGCAGTCGACTCATCTAATGTAAACAGTAAGTTAGTACGATAATATCACGTTAGCTAACATTACCTGCGGCTATTTCAATAGAATGAATTGACATAATGTAATTAAAGATGTCTAAATGTAACATTAACAGAACTTTAATACATTAAATCATCCGTGAACATGATTTCTGCCTGAGTCACATCAGACATTTAACGGCAGTGGCTACTTTTGTTTTAGCACTGATTCGCAAATGGCAGATATTAATACAGTGTGTTGTACAGTATGTCATGGTACAAAACTTCTCTTGTCTATTTTGTTTATGTTGTCAGCTAAAACACTTAATGTTTTAATGATCTGTACAAAGAGTTTGACATCCTGCTGATCAGAGTAATGAATGAATGGATAATTTTTATTTTAGTAACATACATCTGGAAAAAAAAGGATTATTTAACACAAATAACTGACTTGACTGTAATAACTGTAACTTCAGTAACTGAGAAAGGAACAGGCTGAAACCTCAGGATTATTTTTGCCTATCCTGTATCAACTAAGGGATAACACAGAATATTAACTATACCAAAGAAAGGAAATAAATTATTAATTAAATACATTATACTCTAAATTATAATCCACAATTATTTTACATTTTGATCATTTCACATTATAATCCATAATCACTTAACATCTATTTGTCTATTTACGGTTTTATTTATTGACATTATTTTCAATCTACCTCAGATATGTGAAATTTTCCGCCATGACTTGACAATAAATAAAAGTTTAAACTACAGCTAACTGTCCGGTTTCTGCAGCTTTCACTCAGGAGCAAAAATCAGCCTACAAACTACAAAGAAATAATAATTTTGACATTTATTGTGATAAATATCAGTGTCAATGATGAGAAAATTATCGTGGTAACAAGTCATTGTGCACATCGCAACATGTCATGTTTCAAGATTTTCATTTGTTATGTTAGAAAAATGGCAGCAGTTGTTAGATATCAAGCATCACAAATAATGCTCATTAAATATACAGTATATAGATGGAACCACACAAGTAAAAGTTAGAGGTAGTGCACAAGTTAGAGAGATAAAATAGGCTATGAAAAATATAAAATAATTGTGTCCGACAGTAAATTCAAAGTGAATAAACTGTAATGTAAATGTAGATGTATAAAGAGAAGTATTAAATACATGCAGTATTTTACAGTAGTAAAAGTGTATAAAGGTGACGTGACAGTGAGACACTGGTGATAAAACTGAGACAGTATTTTGATGCAGCTCTGAAGGTCAGGTTTCAGCCTGCAGCAGAAATAATCAATGTCAGCAGAGACGTCGGTCAACACTGACTCAGGACGAACTGTCAAACTGAGGACATCGACCACAGAGGGCGTCTCTATAAAGAGCAGCGGCCTCTCTGTCCTCCTCACACTGTCTCATCCTGTCTCTCATCATGTCTCGGTGTCTCTCCGTCCTGCTGCTGCTGGCCATGGCCTGCCTGGCCCAGTTCAGCTCAGCTCAGCCCGTCGACAGCCAGGCCGAGCTGAAGAAGATGCAGGCCACCCTGGAGGAGCTGAAGACCGAGAGACGAGGTGAGGCTTCGACTCTGCTCACACCTGGACCTGTATCGAGTCTTTGTTGCTCTTCAGCTGGATTACTGTGAACTTAGAGCCTAGAATCTGAACACTTCCTGTGTGTTCAGTTTGTGCTGCTTTATTTTTAACATGTTTTAATTGTTTGCAGCGATGAGTGAGCGTCTGGAGGTGGCTGAGAGGGAACTAAGCAGATACAAAGGTGAGGGCACGCTTCTGTAGATTTGCTGGATTTGGTAAAAAACATGATGATGATAAAACATTTAACATCTGTTAATATAACGCTGCCCTAAAACTTCAGATATTTTAAATGACCCTGGACATTTGGCAGTTTGGAAAACTTCTCCTAAAGCGCTTACGAGTTATTTCTTTTGTTCAGAAACACCTAAAATTGCTTTCGCTGCCTCACTGGGAGGAAACGGCCTCATGAAGACGACAACTGGCAACAAAGACCTCATCTACAAAGACGTCCTGACCAATGTGGGTGGGGCTTATAACAGTGAGACAGGTGAGACACAGCTGTCAAGTTTAACACATATCGGCTGGTGCCATGAAACCACTGCAGACGAAGAGGAGGTGACTGAGAGAGCTCCAGTCAAAGCTCAAACCATGATGAACAACGTGAAAGAAAACATGATGGAAATATGACGTTTCTGTTTGTTTCATGTATTAATGTGAGGAAGGTTACCGTCTCCTCATCGCTCCACACAGCTCTCAGCTCTTCCCGATGTTTAGGTCTACTGTTCAGTTTCTCGTCTAAGTCATCATCATCACTCTTCATTTCCCGTGCAGGTGTGTTCACAGCACCAATTCGTGGAGTCTACTACATCCGTTTTACAGCTAACGGTCCCACCGACTTCCCCAGGAGCGCTGTGCTCTACAAGAACGACGCTGAGATCCAATTGATCGCCCACGAGCAGCCGTCCGGCGAGGGCAGTGACACATCGTCTAACGGCGCCACCCTGCTGCTGGAGAAGGGCGACAAGCTGAAGATGGTGCTGTGGCAGAACACTCAGATCTGGGACAACAGCAACCATCACAGCACCTTCAGCGGCTTCCTGCTCTTCTCCATGTGAGTCACTACGGCAACAGGAAATACCTGCTCTGATTGGCTGTTAAAGTCACATGAACAAACTAATTACAAATACTACCATCAACCGCACCACCACAACTACTACTCTACTGCTGCTACTATAAACAACTATTACTACACCAACACCACCACATTCACTACTGCCTCTTCTACCAATGCCATCTGTACTACCACTACTTCTACTACGGGTACTACTGCGACTAGTACAGCCAACACCACTATAACTTCAATCGACATCATTATCACGACTACAACAACCACCAACACCACCACTTTTACAACCACCAACACCACTACCACCTCCAGGAGGCTTCTACGATTGAGCACTGAAGAAGCCTCTTGGAGGTGAAAGGTCTTCAAGAAACTCAAGCAAGTCTCTGTACTGGGACATACTAAATCATTTCTGGCGTGCTATATGGATGGTAGTATGGTTACTGGAACGCACAGATACAGTGTGAATTTCCCGTATGGCTCCTTTAAGGTGTGAAGGAATCTTCTAAACATGGACACTTGTTTGTGTCTTTGTTTTAAAGGGTGGACGAAGCTCCGACAGAGTTTGACGCTGAAGCCGAGATGAGGACTCTTAAGGCTTCGCTGACGCAGCTTCAGACAGAAAACCAGGGTGAGACTTGGCTCGTTCCTCAATGGTTACTTCACACAAGGCTCGTCTGTGAGCTGAGTTGTTAAAGTCCATCAGTTGATTGTGGCTTTTTGTGAATCTGTGTGTTTGTAGGTGTCAAAGAGAGACTGGAGACCACAGAGAGGGAGCTGAAGGCCATGACAGGTCAGTTACTAAATACCTACAACAGGATCTAAATGTTCTGACACTTCGGTTTAGAAGAAGCTGTGGACATAAATCTAACTGAAGTCCTCTCAAACAGATGAGCCTGTTTTCAGCCACAATAAGATGAGTTAGGATTTAACAGCATCAGTAAATTAAGGTGGGCAGACGGCTGCACTGAGGCAATGTAACTGGGTTTTAACTGTGGTGAGGCAGCGCCCTCTTCTGGATATTATCAGCTCTTACAGTTACACTTATAGTACAAAAACTCATCATGTGCAATATCATTTTCTCACAATCATGTGCAACATTCTCACTGTTATATCATATATAATATAACATTGATTATCAGGCGCAGTCGGAATTTTTCCACCATTTTAGTTAATTTTTAGTAACTCTTGCACTGATCTATCTCCTGCTGTTACTCTGTTAGGCACTGGTTTTTGCTTTTGCTTCTTGAAAACACTTATTATCTTGTAAGTTTGAATATTTTGCTGAATATTTAAAACTCTATTGCTTTTAAAACCGGGCCCAGTGAGTGACCCTTTGTGATATCTAAAGTTCTACTGAATTGAACTGAACAATGACAAAACTTAAACCATTTTTTTGCTCTATGTACTTAAAAAAAAAGGACCTTAAACACACAAAACAATTGTTTCATTCCGTGCAGATACTTTGTCATATATCTTAATCAATTTAAACATGAAGACAACACAAAGGGGACTTTTAACTTTAAACACAAAATGGCATCTCAAACTGGCACCAAATTGCGATACTGGCTTGTTATACTTTCCATATCTCAGATTCTGATGATATTAGAGGCCTTGAATTTTGGCACAACATCAATCAAACATTGTAAATTCGCAGGAAATATTGAAACATCCATATGTATATAATTCTAGGGACTGTCCTGGGTCCCAAAACCACCCATTTTGCACTTGGTTTCCATTTGAAAAGGGCAGTAATGAAAAATATAACATCTGTTTGTGCCTTTCAATCATTTGGATCTGTGCTACACCGTTTCGTCTCTGCCTCTACCAAATTCCACCACTCTCTTTTACGTCTGAAGATACTGAAACAAAAAAAATGGCTTTTCACCTGAGCGATTTTTAGGGGGCAAAAAGGGAAAAACAATGCAAATTGCAAAATTCAACCAAAATATTTCACGTAAGTTATTTTGGGCCTCAAATATCCTCTCAATAAGGTTTGAACAAAATCTGAAATGTGAACAAAAATCTGACCCAATGTTTGTCTGCGTTAATTTGAATAATCTATAAAACATACTACTAATAGTTTATGTTGGAATTACTTTTTCTGGGGAAATTAAAACTGTTCACAGGGAAGTCTGTGGATCTCAAAACACAGACAAATAGAATGGACGGATATGATTTTAACCAAACTTAAACTGCTCCTCAGTTTCATTTTAGCGAAGCTGTTAAAAGACCTTTAGTTTTAGTTCTCACAGTACACAGAATATATTTCACACATTTTGGAAATTCTGTTATCTTAAAGTTTTCATTTGTTGTTGATGTTTTTTGTTGTTGTTCTCCAGAGGTACCGAAGGTGGCGTTTGCAGTTTCTCTCGGCGGTAATGGTCTTACAAAGACCACGTCAGGAAGCCAAAGTCTCATCTACAAAACCATCCTGACCAACATCGGACAGGCGTACAACCCTGAGACAGGTCAGTGCCGACAAACGCTCACACACACCATCCAACATATGTTACTGTCGCCGCTACACCTGTTCATCTGAAAACCACAGTTTTCATATTTCAGAAAAAGCGACAATACTTTCTAAAATAAAAAGACTCCAAAATGCTCTGAAGAATAAACTCAAAAAACTTGTTTCATTAATTTTTAACTTCGCTGTCTGAAATTTTAAACTATGTTGAGTTTTAAAATATCAACTGTAACATGAAAGAAATGTGAGGAGTGTGTCAGGGTGGTTTAGTGGAGCTTAAAATATTTTTTCCTCAGCTGGTTCAGGTTTGATTCAGGGTCTCACACACAGATTAAACACACTCTCAATAAAAATTAAATTTTTTATTAGTGACAGTTCAGCTGAAGAAAAACGTTGACATCTCTCTACAGTCGCTCTCAGAAACAAATGTTGCATCATAATTTTTCATCTCTAATAAAAGTCAAAGCTCAACAGGAGCCTGTCACTTTCTGTGACTTATATTTTTCTTGTGCTTCACTTATTTTGTTCCTCCTCATCTGCCATACATCACTGTTTATTACCGCTTCCTCCCCCAGGTATTTTCACAGCACCTACTCGTGGAGTCTACTACATCCGCTTCACAGCCAACGCTCCCACCAACTTCCCCATGAGTGCTGTTCTCTACAAAAACGGCGCCGAGATCATGCTGATCGCCCACGAGCAGTCATCCGGTGAGGGCAGCGACACGGCGTCCAATGGCGCCACCCTGCTGCTGGAGAAGGACGACACGCTCTCCATGCAGCTGTGGCACAACACTCAGATCTGGGACAACAGCAACCACCACAGCACCTTCAGCGGCTTCCTGCTGTTCCCCATGTGAGGACCAACTGCTGCTTTAAACGTTTACCTCAACTCGCTGTGAAGACCTCTAACTATCATCTGAGAGGAGGAGTTATCTCTGCTGTACAGTCATGTGCACGTAACATCACCAGTGAGACCTCAACATGTCCATTTTTTAAAAGTTTGACTGGTTAAACTTCTCTGCAAAGGAGCTGTAAAGTCCAAATAAAAAATGAAACAGTTTGTTTCTCTCTTTCGATCATTTCACACCCAAAGGCTTCATGTGTTCATTTATGGCTGCACCATTAAAGCTAGGATCTGCAGCTCTCCCCTCTCTATCCTAAGCCCCTCCCACCAGATGACCACGGGGATATGCATGCACTTCATTCAGTAACTCGGTGTTTCCTATACTTTGATTATTTAGTCTCATTTTATTGTAGAGTTGAGTGCAGCACATTCACTCAGAATTAGCTGCAAGCCACCCCACAGTGTTTCCACCTTGCTCCCCGCCTATGATGACTTCTTCCCCTGGCGGAGAGCAGGCAGCAGCTCAATAGACGGACCTTTGGTCGGTGGTGGTATCAGCTTGAAATCAGCCAGCACAAACTATGCAGCGTTGGGTGTCACATCAGGCTGGTGGCCAGCGACAGTGCCAGGTCTAACCTGTGAAACAGCAGCAACAGAAAGTTTGCTGGGGAGTCGGGGCTCCTTCAGAGCTCAGGTTTGTGCTGGCTGGATTCAGGTTGCTGCAGCCACTCCGCAGTTGCTGTCCGCTTTCCTCCCAGAAAGGTGGTCTGTTGTGGCGGCAAGTGCGGCGGAGGACTCACTTTGAGTCGAGGCTCTAACTAACGATAGCTACATAAACGTGAACTTGAAGTTGCAGCCATGAGCCTTTGGCTGCAGTTAGCATGAGGCTAAATTATTAGCAACATTTTCCCTCCATCTCTGAAACACTTTGCTGATACTGACCCGTGTTTTATTTCATTCGTTGTTAGACTCTCTGTTGAATCAGTTCGTCTTCCTTTTTTGGGTTTCTTTGCAGTGTAGGCAGATGATGCCAATGCTGGAACAGCAACTTTCTCTGCAGGATTCTCCTCCATTCAATCAGGCTTTCATCGTCTGAAGAAAGTGGATGCACATGTGCATCTGTAGAACAGCCAATAGGAACGCCCTCTCTCTGAAATGACCTGTGATTGGCCAGTGTCCTGTAAAGAGCTAGATATTCTAAAGGCTGAAAACAGAAGTCTAGTTTTCTCTCAGTCCACTTTAATTACAATATGCACAAAGGCTATTGTCCGATTGTTTGCCCAGTGACTCCAAAATTAAATTGCCTGCCCACCTTCAATCACTCTATATGTTTTGTGCATCATTTTACATGTACACTGGTATTTCTTAAAATATAGCTTTGCCTGTGTATTTTGGCGTTTTGTCAACATGCAAACTGCTGAACAGTGAAAACAGACATTCTGTAACACTCATGTTCAGAAACTCTGTTTTCAGTGCCGACATGTGCACTATAATTATTCAGATTACAATCACAGAAGACAAAAAAAGCTGGACATCCTCACATCGTAGAGGCTGAAATAAAGTCGTTTGTGTATTTTACTTTACATTATTTAGTTTACTCTTAATTTTTTGGCTCTGAAGCTACAGCATCATTATAAACTGTATTGTCTGACTCTGATGCTGCTAGTCTCACCACATCATCAGAGACATGACAGCAGATGTCGACAGTGTCTGACGTCTTTTCCTCGCATTTTAAAACTCAAAATATTTCCAGGAAGAAACGTCAGTTATGATATAATCAGGTGGGAAATGGAGCAGGTTAAAAAATAAGGATTTTATGTAATTGTTACAAAACATTTTTTCATCACAAAAAGCCTTTTTAATCCTCAGACAAAAATATAAAACAACAGAAAAGTCTCAGTGAAAGCTCCTGAGAACAAATGCACAATCCCTCCAAAGCCAATTACACAGCTGATCCAAAAACACAGAAACCAGGATTATCCCTGTGAAAAGAATAACACAACCTCACTGGTCAGTTTCAGCTCTTACTTAACTCAACACACACGTCTTCACTGACTGACATATTTCTCTCCTGCAGGAGGAGTCAGAGCTTCATGAGGAGACTGAAGTCCAGGAACAGTCCAGTTCATTAACATCCACTCAGTTACTGCTCGTTTATAAAACAGTTACTACCTGACAGTGGCTTTGTTCAGTTCCTTTGGTTAAAGGTCCAGTGTGTCATATTTAGGGAGGATACACTGGCAGAAATTAAATATAATATAATCAGCCTTTTCTTTAGAATAAGATTTGTTGCGTTTTTGTCATCTTAGAATGAGCTGTTTATATCGACACAGGGAGCAGGTCCTCGTCTACAGAGATCACCATGTTGCACCACCATGTTTCTACAGTAGCCCAGAGCAGACAAACCAAACACTGGCTCCTAATAGGAACACTTGCTTTTTTACAATTATGCAACGGCCACCATAGTTAGCAACCCCTATGCAACAAACAGCTCTGGAAAAACACTAGATGCCACTAGACTTTTACTTTTCTGGCCGAGACAGGGAGGCTCAAGACTACTGCAGCCACTGCTGTTGAGGTTTGACAAGATCTAGAGAAAAATTTTTGTCACTTCCGTGCAGAGAAACCATAAAATATCCAACTTCATCCAGTTACGATGCCTGTGCAGTTTTGGGAGTTTCAGAGCATCTTAACCCCTCAAAACATGCGACTCTTTTCATGAAATAATAATAATAATAATAATAATAGGTCCTCGTACCAGTCGATGCTGAGGCCCTAACATCTGTCTTAATAATAATAATAGGTCCTCGTACCAGTCGATGCTGAGGCCCTAACATCTGTCTGCTGATGTTTCCATGTTGAGGTGAGTCGACCAGCTCCTTCATCATGAGACAACAGCTCAAACAAACAGGATTCAGATGAACAGAGTGTGAACAAGAAACCAGTCAACAACTCATTGTTCAATATAATCACACCTGAATGTGTGAAACAAACCATCACTGATTCTGTTACACTCACATGTCGACTCAAGTTATATTAGTAACTTCTTGACTGGCACAAATTCACATTTTACATTTATTTCTTGGTTTGGTTTATTCCCACAGACGGGTGACTTTACAAAGAATGATTTGCAGCTGCTGAGAGCATCACAAACAGTTCATCACTAGCAGCCACTATCTGTCCTGTCTCAAGGTCTGATTCACAGAAGACATCATACTAATATTTATCGGTGAACGCCCACAGAGTTTTGCAGATGAGTCTAATTTGCCCCTTTTTGTGTCTAAATATTCATGTGGGAAAATCTAAATGTTGCTTCTTTGCCAAGAACACATGATGACAGAGAAGAAGAAACGCTGCAGGTCCTGACTGACAAGTTCCACAAAACTTGAGACAGAAATTTAAAGGTGACAAACAGAAACAGTATTTGGGTCAGTGCAGGTTTGACACTTGATAATAATGTGCTTCAGTTCCCACCAACTCTGAAGATGCTGATAATTCCACTGTGACTGTGTGTGGCTGTTAGAGCGGATCTTTGGGAACTGGACTGTTTTTTGTAATAAGACTCATTTGCATAGAACTTCGCTCCACATGTTTTACCTCATTTGCACACACATAGCAAACAGCACAGGAGCAGTTCGAGGTCATTCAGCCTTTGTTGCTATGAGAATTTGTTGGTTTCTTTCTGACTGTTTGTGCAGGTTTAACAGTCGCTAAGCTGCTCAATCATTTCATGAATTCGCCCCTGAGTGTTTGTCGCAGTGTAAATTTACTTATAGAAGTTAATCTCACATGAAACCAGCTGCCTCAGCACTCAGTATCGATGCACTCACATGACAGAGGGACAGAGATAAATACTTTTTCTGTCACTATGGAGGCTGTTAGAGATGTGAAATTTAGAACCTCTGTAAAAACAGAAGACATGACAGCGTGTGCCAGCCGACGTGTTGAAGTAAAAAACAAACACACAACAACACAACACAAAAGTGAGCACCTTGACCAAGATGTCTCAGGTGACTTTAAGATTAAAGCACAGCTGAGTAAAAGTCACCTAAACACCAGCAAGACAGCGTCTGATAGATCGAACTCTACCACCAGGGCATTGTGGGTAATGAGGTCAAACAGCAGCTGCCATGTGTAGTGGACATTTTGTCAGGAATGTTGTGGGTCATGGGATTCCTCTGGGATTGGAGGAGGGTGGAAGCTAATTTCACCATTAAACACCTGACTGGAGTGGGAACGGAAATCAAGACGGGACGGGAGTGAAGTCCCACTGACACACACAGGAAACTGGTGTACCCACAGGAGGCGGAGCCTGACTCACCTGCAGAACTTGAAGAGGATCTTCTCAAAGACTAGAACCGGACCGGTGCTGCCCAGGATGGTGAGAGGCTGACCAGCGAACATGGAGTAGGCCACGCCTGTCAGAGACGCCCCGAACAGAGACTCTATGGCACTCTACCAGAGACAGAGAGGACGGTTTCGTTAGTGATGGACTGATGAAGCGTCTTGTTAGAGTCCCTCTCGGTTCTGGTTCAGGTTCTTACTATGTTTCCTTTGGTGGCTTCTCCCAGTAGACCTCCGAACGTGATGACGGGCGACATGCAGGCGCAGTAGAGGAAGAGGACGGACGCCAAACACTGCAGGCTGAGGGCGTCTCTGATGTCACTCCACAGGAAGGGAGCTTTCCTCCGAATGTCGTTCACCAAACCTCCAAAGATCCTGACAGACACGAGGAGAGATTCACCAACACGCTC
This sequence comes from Epinephelus moara, assembly GCF_006386435.1. Taxonomy (NCBI): domain Eukaryota; kingdom Metazoa; phylum Chordata; class Actinopteri; order Perciformes; family Serranidae; genus Epinephelus; species Epinephelus moara. The sequence goes on from NC_065511.1 coordinate 42,427,828, forward strand.
GCTCCGTCTCTTATTAAGATCATTAATAAGTAGAGTAATAATGATAAAATAATAAAAAATAAACAGCAATTATAAAAAGAGAGGAGAGTGTTAATGTTAAATGGAAAATATGAATGTTAATAAAAATATGGACAATAAAAAGAAAGAAAATAGTGACAAATACCAAGAAAAGCATCAAATCATCAGGTGTGAGAAACAGAATGACTCCAGGTTTACTGATAGATGACTGTAATAATCAATCAGTAACACGTTTTGATTACCATGCTCCTGATCACCTGGTAGAACATCACATGTGATCTTTACACAGTTCAGTGACACAGACTCACCTCCCTGTCCTCTGCAGCTCTGGTCCTGCGTCATGCTCCGCCTCCTTGAAGAGGTCATAGCCGTGAGCAGAGCCGTTCGGGGCCGACGGCATCTTCCTCTTCTCCTGCAGAGAGAGAGACAGGAAGCAGAGAGCTGAGCTCAGGACAGACAGGACGTCACTGTGTTTGAATTTCACACCAGAGATCACGGTGGATCTGACGGGACGCAGGTTCAAGGGAGGTCTCACCTGAGACGGGACGCTCTTTGGGGGTTCGATGCGGATGGTGGGGTCCCACTCGCCTGGAGGGAGCACAGTGACCTGATCCAGGAACTCATCGATCCCTGAGAGCAGGTCGGTCCTGTCCTTCGCCTTGTAGGCAACATCGTGGAAGATCTACCAGAGATAAATGTGAAGGTTTTTACATCCTGCTCAAACTGTGCAGCTCCTCATTTAACAACACACACAGTATCTTCACACAGCTCCCTCTGGACACACTACAAGCTTTACACTACCTTTAAAACATACACACAGAAGAACACCAGAGATCACCTCTAACTTATTTTAGTATTAATCCTCTCAACGACCCTGAGGATGTCGTGGTTTAAATGATCTTTGTGTGGTCTCACCTCGTCTGTCATCAGAGTGGCGATGGAGCGTCCGATCTCGTGGTACTGCGCACCTTTTCCAAACGGACCGAGCAGGAGGAAGAGAAACCTGGAACGAGTCGGAAACAAATCCAACAGAGACAAACTTTAATCCTCAGTAACATTAAATCACCGTCACCAACATGAGCAAAGAATTAATACACTATAAGTAACATGATTTAACCCTACTTGTAAAGTACCATGTATTCACATTTCACTGTTAAAACAGTTGTATTTGGCCACATGGGGGCAGCAGAACAAGCTGGAAACAACAATCACTTCCTGTTCACGCCTCCAGCAGATACACAGCAACATCAGAATGAACTGTTTGTTACAGCAACAAGAAACTAAAGAAGTCATTCTCAGGTTTAATACAAAATGAACTGAGGTGCCCTGATGTTCCCTGTGTGTGTGTGTGTGTGTGTGCGTGTGTGTGTGTGTGTGCGTGTGTGACCAGCTGTTAATACGTGACTGAACCCTGACACCTGAACCTTTGGTTGAACAAGGCTGTGATGAAATTCAGCTGAAAGCTCGACATCTGTGAAACACTGAGTTTAGATTCTCTCAAACGTGTCTGTTTAGATTTGTGACTGTGACACTGGCTCAGGTGGAGGAAGTAATGATACCTCAGAGTAGAAATACTGCCACAGGTAAAAGTCCTGCATTCAACATCTTACTTCAGTAAAAGTACCCAAGTACACGTGTTAAAATATACCTGAAGCACCAAGTAGACGTGTGAAGTAGCAGAAAATGGAAATATTCAAGTACAAGAACCTCAGAGTTGTATTTAAGTATAGTGCTCGAGTAAATGTACTTTCTACTACTGCACTCTGGAGCTCATGATAACATACTGTCTGTTTTTGTGTGTGTGTGTGTGTGTGTGTGTGTGTGTGTGTGTGTGTTCACCTGGTGGGCACAGGGACCTCTGTGAGGCCGGTCAGCAGCATGGCGGGAGAGAGACGGATGAAGGCGATGATCGGTCGCTCCAGGAAGTCGACTTCACCCACCAGGACGTTGGAGGCTTCTGCACCGGGAGGGATCTTCTTCATGAAGTTCATATCCACCTGAAGCACACACACACACACACACACACACACACACACACACACACACACGGGATCAACCACACTGTGACTTCATAACCTAACACCTGTAATAAACACTGCAGCCTGCAGGGGGCACCAGCAGCACTCTGGTTCCTCACAAGTATGAGTCTCCTCCTGGTCCTCCAGCTCTGTTAACACCGAAGGTGTCGCTGTCACACAGCTCAGGTGAGTCACTGGTGTCAGGTAACAGCAGCAGGTTGAGTTTCATCTGATCTGATCCTGAGCTGACGACTCAAACTACAGTCACTCTGATTTTGAGCCCATTTCCACCAATGTGAGGGTGAAATAAAGATCCTGTTCATCATTAAAACAAGAAGCTCTCCAGACAATAATGACTTAATACCTTAAACTCATGAATAATTATCTCAAAATAATGCCCTAGTATGGCACAGTAAGTAATGGGAAGTATTCTCCACATGTGGACTCGATGTCTCAAAACAGGTCTTAGTTAAAATATTGAGAAAGTCTCTCATTATTTCGAGATACTAAGTTATTAATTCTAGAAGGTTCGTTATTAAAACGACTCACAGGATCTTTTTTCTTCATCACTTTGGCAGAAACTGGACTCCAAATTTCAGAAACCTGCTGCTTCACCTTCAAGTCTCAGACACGTTTGTTTCAGTCTGGTTTTCAGTTTGACGCAGTGACTAACAATTTTATTAATTTAATTCACTACTTCAATTAATCTGCAGACTGTAATCTAACTAATGACCTAATCCTTCTGTCTAAAAAATGCCACTGAAAAAAGCCCTTTCAAATCTTGTTTTGTCAAACCAACAGTCCAAAACAATAATACAGTCAGTTTACTGACACATGACAAAAAAAGATTAATTATTTAAACATAAAACATTATAGAAAAGTGTAAATTAATTTCCTGTCGATTAACTAATCAATTAAAAAACTACTGACTGCAGCTCTGGCTCAGTTTAGAAAGTACTGTAGGTCTGTCTGACTTTCACCAAACTTCAAGGCGTAATAACAGCCAACACATGGAGATTATTTTGTCGACAGGACTTTATCCTATTTATTGATTATTGATATCTGTCTGGAATACATGGGGCTCCATGCAGGAATGATTTACGAGACACAGAGATCCACAACGACACGTTGATGCAGCATTCAAATGACATCAGCCGACAGATCCAGCTGAACCGTCGTCACAAACACTGACACGTCACAGCTGATGGAGTCAAACAACAACACACGTGAACACAGAGCATCACCACGAGGAGCGACGACACAGGCCACTGATTGGTCGACAGGCGAGCAGACTTACAGCAGGCTTTCTGCCGGCCGGCAGCAAACAAATACAGTCGCAGTCCTGCTGAGAGACAAACGAGTCATCGTCCAGAGCACAAACACAGCTTCTGATTGGCTCCCAACAACCAATTAACAAAACTCTAACTAGTCTTGAAGTCACATGACTGATAGCAGTGTGTTTATTGGACGGTTTTGGTTTGAAATTCAAGTGTTTCTTACTAACAAATGTTGAAATAACATTAGTGTGATGTCACTGTTTAAATTAGGGATGCATGATATTAGATTCTTTACTGATATCTGACATAAATCCACTTTTTCCCACCTGATTTCAGTGATCATCATCAAGTCTCTTCTGTAGTGGAATTAACATCATATTATACATACATACTCTTATCATGATGGCCCACCAGCAGATGGAGACATGAAATACTGTTCAGAGTATGTAATATTCATTCACTGTGCAAAGTAAGAAAAAGCATGTTGGCTGATTCTGACAGTTCATTTTAAAGCCGATATTGTCTGATATCGATGACGTGCCCATATCATCATACACCCCTTCTCATGTTGTTTGGCTCAGTGCTGTTTGAACTCTCACTTTTTTTTATCTCTAAACTCTAGTACAGGTCCCAAAGATACCAAATCAGCAGATAAACAGAGATCTGTGTGGGTACATGAGACCCTAAAAAAGAGGCTGGATCATGGGGAGTACCACCAGTTGGTCCAGGAGCTTCTCCTCCATCATGGACGTTTACAGGCAGATTTTAGGATGACTCAGGGGCAGTTTGACAACCTGCTGTCTGTCGTCAGGCCGTATAGCTCTGGGTATCCAGCAACCACTACCACCAGTTTCTCCTCCATTGTTTACCAACTGTAAACTTGTTGTCGTGACCACCACAGAAGGCCCGCCTCTCAAATCATCTGATTGGACATTGGGGAAAAAAGGGGAGATAATGTGGGGCGCTTTTCTGCTCTGAGTTGAAGTTTTTCAATTTGAGGAGTTCAGAGCGCTCCGGCAAAAACGCAAACACAGCGAGCAAAAAGCTTCATTCTCATTAAAAACTTTTACAAAAAGCCGCCTCCAGTTGCTGAAACACTTCCTGTGTGATCGGGGCCTTAGCGAGGTTTGAGCCAGCACTATTTCAGCCATGTTTGCCATCGCACAAAACGTCGCCTCGTTTGTGCAGCCTAACAAAGTCATCATCATGTCATCAGATGATTTACAGTGGGTGGTTTCCCCCATTGATGATTTAACTATAACAACAAACAAAACAACTAAAATACAAACCAACTCTCTGCTTTCTGCAAAGTAGGTGAAAGCACCGTCTCTGTTTCAGTGAGACTGCAGCGGTGGAACAGACAGATACAAAGCCTCCAGCTAAAGCCTGTGTTTAAGGCCCGAACGATTCATTTCGTTAACAACTGATCTGCTGATTATTCTTTTGGTCTGTTAAATGTCAGCAGAGAGTAAAAATACGTCCATCACAGTTTTTCAGAGCCCAAGACGACCTCTTCAAGATGTCTCATTTGTCTGATCAACAGTCCGAACACAAAGAGATTCAGATTATTATGAAGTAACAGGAAAAACAGAAATTTTCACGTTTTATTTTTTACTCAAACGATTTAATCAAGTACCAACAGTTGTCCACTACTTCTCTGTTGACTGACTGATCAGTATATGGACCACTTGTTTCAGCCATGTGTCGGCCTGTTAGGGAACTTACATTCCTGTTATGTTGAGTTCACACCAAACACTATACGATTTTCTTGTCGGGTTACTACTGTAAGTCTGAACACTAGAATATTTTGTGTTGACTCAAAACGTTACATCACACAATGCATTCGCACCCGGTGTGAAAACAACAGTACAGGACCTTGTAACATCACCAGATAAGCTGTATCTCCACAGTTTATCTGGTGACAGAGGAGACAGAGAACTTATCGTCACTATAATAACTTGATAGATCCAGAGTGATCCAGAGTCTCATGTGGATCAGTTCCTCTGAGCAGCCTCCCTGACCTGTGATTAAACCCTAATGTAACAGCAGAAGAAGAAGAGCGGGAGGCGTGAGCAGTCTTTACCTTGCTGAAGTCCACAGTGCTGTTCTCCCGGCTGCCTCCGTTTCCTCCGATGATGCGACTGTCGATTTTGCTGTCGAGGTTTCCAGGAGCCGACTGAGGGGACGCCAGCAGACCTGCAGAGACGGGAAGACGTCGTCCATTTACACATGTGACAGGACAGAAACATGAGCTGATGGCGGACAAAACTCTGCTTAGCGTTTGGACTGAATCCTTCAGGTGTCTTCATGACTCATCCTCTGGGGCAGACGACCACCTGCTGCTGGTCTCAGGTAACCTGCCTCTTTGTTTTCTGACACGCTTCAATTCTTCATTGGTGCTGCAAAATTGTTTTGAACCCAACAGGAAACGTCAGTCTCCATGTCTGCCCGCCACACGGACGACAGGCCTTTAAATCTGATCAAACAGGCAGAAAACGACAGTGATCGTCAGCTGGCCACCCTGTGGGCCACATCTGGGACACAGAAGATTAATGGATTCAGAAAATGTGAAAAGTAACGCCAAAAACAACTGAGATGGAAATAACTTTATTAGGATTGATTTGCTGACTCCAAACTCATGTGTTTGACCTGTGGGTACTAAAGATGTTCTAAAATCCATCTGTCAGCTTATTATTCGTGAGCAAGTACTTGCACATGTGTCTTTAACCAATGACGTTTAAAAGCAGCAGCTGATTCTCGGCTAAAGTCCCCCGTTCTTTTTGCTGCATGTGTTTTTCCACAGCAGGGCAGGTAAGAGAAGTTTACCTGTTGGAGGTGAGCCGTTTGCAGAGGTGCAGGAAGAGCCTGCTGTCTGCAGCTCTTCATCAACATCTCACTGTGGCTGTTTCTGCTCTCACTCTTCCTCCCTGCTGTACTATTAGACTTGTCTTTATTGAAGAGAAGCTGCTGACAAAGTTCAGCTAATTCAGTGATAAACACATTTAACTTTAAAGACGCCTTTCTCTCTGGTCTCCTGCAGACAGAGGTGAGGAGAGTCTGACAACACACTTGGCTTGTTTGAGGGGGAGAAGGCGGGTTGCTGGGGGTTGGCGAGATTTCACTGCAACTTGAAACTGTTTGAGGGCGGCCAGGCTTTTGGACCAACATGAGAGAAGGTTCATCTCTGGTGCAGCTCGGCGCGTCTTAACTGATAATGGAAACACAAATCGGTGCAGCATGGCTTTGCTCTGCACACACTGCCTCCATCATTTTGTATTTTAATCTTCAATCTGTTTTTAGAGTGACTCAGTAACATCTGTACTCTGTCCTGGACCACAGATGAAAAACAGAAACATTTATTAATGTGTCCCCGTTAAACAAACTCAAACTGAGCTGCAGGTTTTTAATGATTCCTGTTTGTCAGACTGCTGAGCTGAAACAAATTTTCACTGCTGAGTCTGAAGCTGCTAATTTAAACCACATGACGGCCGAACGCTTTAACCTGAGACAGCACACGAGACTGAAGACACACACACACAGTTAGAGTGTGACATCACAGCCTCGTGTCCTGTTACAGTCCGTGAAATGTAACTCCATCTGACTTTAACCTTTGAATGTAGAACGCTCAGTCTGATCGATGGACATATTTCTATATTTTACCGAGAAATATTTTTAGAGCAACACGAGTCTGAGAAGATTAAAAATGAGGAGGAGCTCCAGTGGTCTGCTGCTGACAAAATCAAGTTCTGACTTAAAGATGTTTTTGATTTGTTTAAATCAATTCTGTGTTTACTCCTCTTTTAATACTGGTTATATCTGCCTCTAATTTTATGCTTCTCTATTTATCCGTACTTATTTCTGTCTTTGTGTTGCTGCTGCCTGATTTTCCCCTCTGGGCTCATCTCATTTTTGAGAATTGTGGCTGTTGTTCATTTCTATTAATCATTTCAGTCTCTATAAGTGACTCTTACTCTCTTCACAGTTTCCATTTCCTCTCCATTAATTTCCTCTCTTAGTTAATATTTTCTGACTCACACTGTCAGCATGTCGCTCTGCATCATTAGTCGTTGCGCTCGCTGACTGCCTCCTGTTGATCTGGACTTTAAAGTTTCACACCTGTCAGCTTCTTCAGCACATAAAGTAACTCAGTGACGAGGAGTCAGAGGTCTGATGATGATGATGATGGTGATGTGTCAGCATCCTCATGTCACCTTCACAGATCACTGAAGATGAGGAACAGATGGACTAACAGGAAGCTGTCTGACGAAACTCTCACTTTTATGTACCAGTGTGTTCACAGATACAAGTAAATACTCATCTCTGATTGGACAGTTCATTTCTCACATTGGTTTATTCCACCAGGTGTCTTTGGTTGTTTTAGTCTGAAGGAGCAGTGTGTTTGTGTGTGTGAACGAGGTGTAAAGGCGTCACAGTTTCCTTTGTTTTATTCTACTGTCTAATAATTTGTTTCTTCCTGTTTCAACAGAGGACGAAACACATCAGAGGAAGCTCGTCACTGTGGTGCTGCAGAGTTAATGGAGACATCATGAGTGTAGGAGACGTATCTTAGGGTGCTTTCACACCCGCCCTGTTTGGTTCAGTTCAATCAAACTCTAGTTCGTTTGCCCCCTCAGTGCAGTTCGTTTGGGCAGGTTGGTCATTTCCCAGAGCCTGAGGCAGCATCTTTAGATGGTCTGTTTCATCTGACCAACAATCCAAAGATCCCAAACTATTCAGTTTAATATTATATGTGACAGAGAAAAGGATCAAATTAAGAAACTTAAGAAGCATGAAACCAGAAAATGTTTGGCTTTTAAAAAAAAAAAAAAAGGCTAAAACTATTATAGAGTGATTAAAGCCAATCAATTTTCTGTTGATCAACTAATCACTGCAGCTCTAACTGAGAGCAACACTTGTTAGCAGGAACGTCCTGTTCTCACACACGCAAGCAAGCACGCGCACACGCACACACACACATTCACAGCTGCCCAGTACAACCAGTCTGATCTGCTGGTTCCAGAGCAGCTCCACAGGAGCAGTGGGAGGTTAAGGGCCTCACTCTTAGTGCTGCTCATCTTCACTCTCTGCTTCAGCCCACTACAGCTGCTCCATCAGCTCCACCCTGAAGAGCTGAGCAGTTTTATTCTGATTCTATTTCTGTGAATGAAAACATGTCACACTCCACAGCTCAGTGTCACATCTGAAGCCACACCATGCCGACAGATATTTGCCTGAGTGACTGAGAGGAAGCAGATGATCCTGTTTGTCCTCCGTCTTGGACACTTCCTCCTCTTCCTCTTCAGGGGGACAAACCACCACCTCGGGAGCAGAGCAGCGACGTGGGACTCCAGAGGCGACGTGGTCTGATGGGGGAGCGTCCCTGATGGCGGCGGGGAGGGAGGGGGTGGGGCTGGGTGGGCAGGGCTCAGACAGGAAGCGTCTGAATGGGAGGGACATACGAGGGGACGGAGGAGGGGTGGTGCTGTCAAAGGTGGAGCGATGGTGGGGGGAGAGATGAGAGGAGGACAGACCCTCCCCTGAAGAGGAGCAAGAGGAGAGGAAGAGAGGAAGGTGAAAGGACAGAAACATCAGGACGACTGCACGATGCTCATACTGGTTTTTAAAGACGCTGACGGACGATGATTCACTTTTCTATCAGTCTGGTGGATATAATCAATCTAAGTGTCAGTGTGTGTGTGTGTGTGTGTGTGTGTGAGCTGATCGGTGACGCAGTGAATGTAACGAGATATTAAACATGTGAGCATTTTTGATGATGGCCTCCGTCCAGTCCTTTGGTCTTATCACATTTAACCATAGTTGTCTTTGTTTTTGTTGACGGGCAGTGGCGGCTGGTTTTGAGCCATGACTCCTTCTATTCTGGCTCCCAATAACACAACAAGACAAACACATTTTAACACTCTTGTGTAGCCTACAGCCCTGTGGGGGAGAGGCAGCTGCACCTCCAGCTGATAACATGATGTCATTGTGACATCGTTGTTGTAGCATTATAAGAGAAACAATAGGGTGTGATAATGAGTTTGTTGCACTCTTTTGTCCCGGGGATGATCTCTTTTTGTCTCAAACACTTTTCCTATTGTCCCTGAGACGACAGGACGCTGTTAACTTTGAGCCCTGCTTTGTAGCCTGCGCAAAACGTATGTGACGCAACAGAAAAACATCGGCCACTGCCATCGCTGAATGTCATCTAATTTGCAGACAGGCCTATGGCAGTCAAAAAGCTGAATATCAGCCCACACCGATGTCCAGCCGATAAATCTATGCATCCCTTTTTAATATACAAGTTCTTTAAAAGTGTGTTTGGTATTGTGTCTCATGTTTTCTCAGCTGATGTTCCTCTTTCTGATCACACAAGAAAAAAAGTTATTCACTGATATTAATCACTGCATTTTTAAACTTCAGTGAAACTAGTGTTTCCTCAGACAAAACAAAGTTAGTTGAAACCACATCAAGTGCAGGCAGATGTTAGAGATAAAACACTGCTGATAGAGAATTAGAAATACCACACACACACACACACACACACACACACACCCCCCCACACACACACACACACCCCTTGCATCAGGAGGATTCCTGTGCGCGCTCTGCAGACTGACCTACAGGTTTCAACACGACTGAGCTTCAGTTTATATCAGCAGAATCAGGACATTCCTCACTCACTCACAAGCAGGATTTATGAGTCCGGATATTAAAACTCTGACTCGTCAAACGGTATTAGCTGGTTATTAGCTCACTGACTCAGCAAGTCTGTTCAGGTTAGTGCTGACCACCAGGAAAAAGACCAGCCTGCTGCTGCTGAAGGTAAATATTAATTAACTTTTCAGTTTCAGCTCATCACAGCTGCAGACGGGTGAGAATCAACACTGACAAACACTCAGTGACACTAATCAGCTGTGAGAAACGACAACATCTGGGTCAAAACTCAAATCACACACCAACACAACTTTTCTGTAACTTGACAGCGTTTCCATGCCGACATGATGCCATGCACCAATCAGAGACCCCGTCGTCTTGTCACTCCGTTACCTCAACCAATCAGGAAAGATGAGACAAAAAACATTGAAGGAGTTCTTGGAAACAAAAACAGCAGAACTCACAACAAAGAGATGAAGAGCCAAGAAACACTCAAAGAGAAATATTATCGAAAATGTGCCAAAATCACAGGAAATATTCATTTAAATATAAAAATATCGTGACCAGAGAATTAAATGGTTCCATCTGACATTTGTCAAAAACTTGTTATTCACATGAAACTATTATTAAGATAATTTTAAGAAAGAAAAAGTTCTACTAAAAAAAATATTCGCTGAGATCTTGGTCATGTGGTTTTTGGGGGTGACAATAAGAGACATGGCAGAGCAAGTCTTTTAAGAAAACCAATGATGTGCCCAATATGACAACATTTTGGATTTGAAGCCGACCGGTCGCCTCTGTCAAGTGCTGTTTCAAGCTGAACTTTAGTCGGATGCTGTTTTTCAATTTATATCTCTCACCAGCTTTGAAAGCGCCACAATGAACGAGGACCGGCTGATTCATTTAGCTGAAATGAGGAATTATCTGCACGATGCCTCATTATTTCACTACAAAGTGAAAGTTTAGAGTAATTCATGTATTTTGAAATCATGAATGAGAGTTATTATTCGTATCTCAAGTTACTTTAACATCTTTAGACATGACACCGAAAACTACAGTATGTAGGAGACAAATGTAGGCTTCATTGAACACTAAAGATTTTAGCGATGTGCTAACTTAGCTCTGCTCCAAAGTGGGTTTGTGACTGTTTATAACTTGAACATGTTGAAACTTATAACTTGTAGAAAGCTGAATTAAAAGTCAGTAAGTGGAACTTGAGTACGGACTGTTTTGTTAACTTTATTACATGTATGACTCGAAAAAACTGAAAGTGAAAACCATTCATTTAAAATCAAAAACCCCTTTTTTAAAAGTTGTTTTTACGGTCAGCTATCTTAAATCATAACTTCTACAAGTAATTAAACCATCTATTTTGCACATAATAAAGTTTGACGAAATTATATAGATCTGTCTAAAAAAAAACAAAAAAAGAAATCACAGTTTTCTGTCAACCCTCAGTGGAACCTGATAACTCCAAGGTCACCATGTGTCAAAACGTTCACACATTATCCTTTCCTGTGAATCAACACAATCCACATGGGGACTAAAGACTCAGACCATCCTGCAGGTCTGCAGATTTCATATTTAATGTTTACAAAAGTGAAGTGACAAGAGGAACCACGGTCTCACCGTTGCGTTCCAATAAATGGGAGTCAGAGTGTTTCTTGCCGATGTCAGCGAAGGATCGAACCAGCGGGATTCGGTTGCTCAGCTTCTTCTCATTCTGATGGTGGTGACGCCTCAACATGGCCTCCTTCACCTTCTCTCGAACGCCCTCCTCCAGCTGACCTGAAGCCAGCATGCTGTCAATCACCATGTCTGCACGTGAGGAGGAACAACAGGTGGTTAGCTGACATGGTAAATATATCATTACTCAAATTAACACTGTTCTGTTCTGTTCGCACATTTCACACCATTCAGATCATTTTGACAACCCCTGAGTGAAATTCATCTAAAAACAGATTCAGGTAAGACTTCAGTCCAAGTCCTGGTTTAGTGCTGAGTAAAACCTCCACAACAAGAACTTGTTTTTGTTTCACTCTGCATCTATGCATCCAAGTGGACCACCATGATTTGTGGAGTTCCCCAGGGCTCTATGCTCGGTCCTCCTTTATTTTGCATGCACAAATTAGACCACATTATGCAAAAGAATAAAATCAACTATCATTATTATGTAGATGTCTAAGTCTGTCTTACTCAGCCAATAACTCCTGCTCTGCTATGGTGGCATATTTTCAATAGTTTTTTTAAACACTAAAATACATGAACAGTGTTTTCAGATTTTTCTACTCTGAAGTTCCCCAGGGTTCAATTCTTGATCCTCTTTGGTTTAAAATCAAATTGTTCTCTTTGGCCAAATCATGCAAAGCAATAAAATCAACTACCATTATTATGTATGTCTAAGCCTATCTCACTCTCACAATAACTCCTGCTCTGCTATGGTGACATGCCATGAAGCAACTACAGAACAGACAGAATAGATAAACAGCTCTGGATTACACATCAGCACAGTGTTTGTTAGCGTGCTGACCTGCGATCTCTTCGATGGTGTTGGCCCTCATGTCGAGCAGCACGGTGCCGTTCAGGATGCAGGAACGCAGCTCAAACAGACTGTGAAGGGACAGCGTGGCCACGTACGGTTTACTCCAACGCTCACCTCCGTCTTCTACGTCCTCCTCAAACTTCAGCCACCTGAAAACACAACGAAGAGATTTAACGTCACATACTGGAGCACAGGTGCATTTAACAGCTTTGGTAGCACCCCTAAGACTGCACTAACGTAAAGTGTCACGTCAGGCCTGTTCTGCTGTACGAAAATATAATAATTCTTGCAACAAATGTGGCATTTCCTGTCATGTTTGCTGTTTCAGAGGCTTTCAGATCAGATTTACTCTGCAAGATCTGTTTAGTTTGGTTAGGATCATCCAACACAAGTTTCTCCTCCTCACTTCAGTTTGGCTCCTGATGTGAAACAATCCAGGCATGAAAAATAAAGACCAAACACATCTGTGCAAATCCAGTTTAGTCACACAGGCGTTATGATCACTTAGAAATATCAAAACAAATCCACTGTATTTATGAGGTGATTGTTCAGGAGCTGACAAAGACTCCTGCAGGAAGATGAAACAACTTCAACGCTCAGATGATAAATCCTGAATAAATAAAGGTTTATCCTGTTCAAAGAACAAGGGATTACCAGTGAAAGCATCGCCAGGTGTGTTATTCTGAATAAAGTATGTTATTATAAACACAGGGGAAGTCATGAGGATCATCTCAGATTAAATGCTCCAAATAAAAGATAATTGAGCGTTCTGCAAAACAAAGCGTTTTAAAATCCTAAAAGAAAAACAAAAGAGGAAAACACAGCGAGACAAACGCTGCAGCTTCATCCTGAATAATAAAATGTTGTTGAGTGTGTCCTCACCTGGCTGTTTCCTTCCACTCCTGGAAGTCTCCGTCTCTGAAGGCGATCTCGTCCAGCTCGGTGAACAGGTCGTGGGGGATGTGCTCCTCGTCCCCGTCCTCCGTCCCGAGGATGAACTGGACTCTCTGAGATGGCGTGTCTGCAGGAACACAACAACTAACTCTTTATCGGGTAGATAATAATCAATGTGTGCGTGCGTGTGATTAAATATTGTCACTGAGACTGGACGGACCGTTCGAGGGCGACTCTCGTCCATCGTCCCGATCTGAGCGGTCCCGTCGTTTCCGGTGATGTCGATGTCCTCGGTGACGGTGACGCCTCCGAGTCTCTCTGCCCAGAGGAACATGAACGCCGACATACACCGCTCTGTGACCTGTCGGAGGGAAACAGTCACTACACAGCCCAGTCTGAAACAGTCAGGTAACTTTCTGATCAGGTGATCATCGTTTTCTAACATAAAAAACTTCTGTCAACAAATTGTCACATAGATGTCAGAGCATCACTGAAACAAAAGTAAAAACACCTTCTAAATAATCCATGAAAATATATTTACATGTTGATATTCCAGCTTCTACTGATACAAATGATGAATACTACAAATTAAAAGAATATTAATCAACTTAGACAGACTACAGATTTTTGTCAGAGCATGATGATCTGCATCGACCTGAAGTTAATTTAAAGTTTGATTTTGATCATCCGGATGTTTTTTTGTTTTAACAGAAGCAGGTCTGTGTCAGATGGAGAAAATCAAATATTACAATGTTGTTTTGACCAAATACCTTGCTGTCTATATTGTGACAATATTTTAGGATTGACTACAGAATGGTGCTTTCACAAAATATAATGCAATGAGATGTTTGATAAATAATCATCAGTAATGTGCATATAGTGTGGTAAGTTTAGAAAATGACACCATTTTACTTTAAAGCAAAAAGAGAACACTTAGGATATTACCTTATCCAAAATCTGGGACGAAATCTCTTCTCATGTCACAATATCAATATGTTATTAATTTATTGCCCAGCCCGAGTGTCAATATATCCATAAAACTTCAATTAATAGCCCAGGCTATTGTTAAATCACTGAACTCAACAGGCCTGTATTTGGGACAGGCCTTTAATTCTGATCACACAAAACTGTTGCTCAGCAAAGATCAGGAAATACAATCAAACTGTTTATTAGGCTTCAGATAACATATCAATTATAAATCATCAATCAGAGAGGATTACCGCACCGGGCACACCGACACAACATCACTTTATCCCGTTAAAACAATCCTCACAACTTGGATTAATTTTAATGAAAAACCCTTTTGATTCCTCTGATCTGAGGACCCTTACAGACTGAAGGAACGTGAATAACTTTACAGGGTAATAAAATAATAGACACATAATCTGAGGTAGCCAACAACCCGGTTTTATACATCTGAATGGTAAGCAGACCAGGCCTCTAATTAGGCCTGTTTCCACCGCAGGAACTTTGGGGTATTTTTACGGGGCTGGGGCTGTTGGTGCGTGTCTCCACCGCAGGAACCACCCCCGAAGGACAGAGTTCCGGAACTTTTACAGGGGCTAAACAAGTCCCTGCCTCGGGGTAGGTACTCAGAACGGCCCCGAAAGACTCCTGGGTGGGGCTTGGGGATTACTTGGTGCTGATTGGATATACTTGAGGCGGGATGTGATGTCAACAGAAAATGACAAAATAGCCGGCATTTGCTGCGTCGCCCCGGTCAAAATGGTCGTGCCACGATTACATCACATCCAGAGCCCAGTAACTTTACAGGAACCTTCCTCCTACTCCGCCCTCTCAGTGGAGACACGGCAGTTGAGAGGGCCGAGCGAGAGGACGTTCCTGTAAAGTTCCTGCCCCCCAAATAGTACCAGGAACTTCTTCAGTGGAAACGGGCCTACTGAGACAGGCCTTTAATTGTCAAAATGTGGAGCCACAACAGGCTAGTAAAAGAGATTTGGCATTGAACTGGGACCAGGCTTTTAATTGAAGTTGATTAAAGTGATTTTTAACTGCGTTATTATTGCATGTTTAACTTTCTTGTGTTTTCTGTATTTGTTGTTTTTATCCTGTTTTATTTGCTTTGTCTTTTATTCGGTTCTGTAAAGCACTTTTTAACTGCGTTTTGAAAGGTGCTACAAAGAAAGTTTATTATCAGTAAATCAATGCGTCCTGTAGGTAAAAAGATCCAGTTTATTAATTCAGTGCCACTTAATGCAGCCTCTACACCTCCGAACCCTGCGTAACTATCTGCATTATCACTTGACAAAACTCAAAATGCACAGTGAGGCTGGCAGCAGAGGAGTCAGTAAAAACCCGCTCTACTCTGCCTACATAACATGTTGCTTTAGAGCCCAATGTATTTCATCCGTAAGACAATAAATAACTGCAGATTATTTTTTTTAAATTTCCATTTTGATACATTTTGGTTTTACACTGGGCCTTTCTGTTGAGTTCATATTAGAATGAAGTATAATGTTTGCTCCACTCGCTCCTGCTGGATCATCAGACTTTTTAATGTTCTCAAAATACCAGCAGCAGACTGACGTGTGTGTATAAATACATCATCTTTGCTACTTTAAGTTTGACTGTAAACAGACAGAAGCTACAGTCTGTGTGTGTGTGTGTGTGTGTGTGTGTGTGTGTGTGTGTGTACACGGAGGACTCACTCTCCAGTTCTTCCGTCTCAAATTTGGTGTAGCTGGTGGAGCTGGTCTTGCCCCGGTCCAACACCGCCTCCTCATCGTTCCCCTGCAGCACACACAAGAAAAAAAAAACATAATGGAGACGAACGTGTTAATAAGAGAAGGTGTTTTGATTTGACAAGAAGCAGCTCTCATCCTCAGACACGCTGAACTGACGGTGACCTGCTGTCGGTTTCATAATGTTCCACCGACCTGTAAACACGGACACAGACAGCGACTACGTGTGGGTTTGAACTATGGTGGTTTCAAACTAAAAACAAACAGCTTCACAGCGGGGTCTGGTCAAACGTTTCTATACACCGTGCAACACAAGAAATGAGTCCACTGTTAGAGATTTTGCAACCGTTACAATTACATACAGTTCCCCAAAACATTCATGAAATATTCATAAGGTTGTCGGTTCGACCCCCAGCTGCTCCTGTCCACAGGTCAAAGTGTCCTTCAGTGAGACACTGAACCCTGATCAGACCCTGGTGTGTCACCTCTGACAGGAGCATTTACTAAATGAATCTAACATCACAACTTTAACTCAATTAAACTGTTTGTTTTTCTCAACTGTGCAGCTGCTGCAAAGTCTGTCTGGCTCCGCCCACAGCCGTGACTCATTACACTGTCACTGCTGATGTCAACAGGAAGTGCTCCGACAGCTGGACATCAGGATCCGTCGGCAGCTGGATGGACCGAGAGACTGAGCTAATCAAATAAACATGATGAGAGTGTTTACTGCTCAGAAGTGAGCAGGACGACACGCAGACTGCAGGTCACACACACACACGCACACACACACATGCGCGTGCACACACACACACACACACACACACACACACACACACACACACACACACTAAGAGAGCTGCGGTGCTGGTGTGTGTGGCGTGTGTCAGACAGGAAGTGCAGCTCCATGCTGGTTGGTTATAACTCTGCTGTGACTCTGAGCTCACAGCCTGCTGTCTGTTTGTACAGCAGCACGCTGACAGATAGCTCAGACACAAACACACAAACACACACACACACATGCACACACACACACACACACACACACACACACACACACACACACACACACACACACAGGAAGGCTTAAAGACACAGTCCCACCTCTGAACCTCCACTGCACAGACACATCTGACATCACACATGTAAACCAGAGCTGCAGCAGTGTCAGACATCAACCAACATTTGCTTTTTTTCTTAAATGTGAGTTTGATGTTTTTTCATGTCGAACATGATGATAAACTGAACAGTTGGTGCGTCTCATATCATCTCGTTCACGCTCAGAGGGAACTCATTCAGCGGCTCCTCTGGCAGCAGCACAGCGTCATTATAGATCATTTTTCTTTAGTTTTTACTGAATATTTGAAGCAAACTGTAAAACTACATCATTTATTTTGATGTACCTATGTGTTCTTAAATGAATCATTAAATCTATTTTTACTAATTTGTCCCATCGTCAAGAATATAATAACAAGAATAACAAAAATACCCTGAAATATCGTGAGATTATTTTAGGGCCATGTCGTCCACCCCTACTGAGCAGTTTTGGACAAATAAAACAGACCATTTGGAAGTGATCTGAGCTCTCCAATCGACTCAGGAGAATTGTGAAATTCAGCTAAAATGAATTGGAAAAGCAGTTACCAAAAATGTGAACACATCACTTTGGGCTCTGGGAAATTCCACAGAAGGTCAGGTTTCACTATTTTCTCATATTTTACTGACAAAATGATCAAACTGAGAAAATAATGGGCAGATTAATGGAAAATGAAAATGACTGTTAGTTGCAGCCCTGATGTTAAACCTTCACCACAGCTGTATACACCAGTTTCATCCAGTGGACCACCACTGCACAGCTTAAACCACGACAACACAAGTTTAACAAAGTGGACTGTAAACAGATGGCTGTGACTCACAGCTGAATTCAGACCCAGGAGACCGTTCAGAGACAATCACAACTCAACATCCTGCATGCAGTCTGTTTCATCATGATGTCACCAACCTCTCTGTGCAGACTTCACCAGTGAAATTATAAAAGCATCTCAATAAACTGTATTTGCAATGACTTGTCTTTGAATTTGATGCTGCAACACACTCCAAGAAATGTTGGGACAGAGGCAACAAACAACTGAGGAAGTTGCTGAATGTTCGAAAAGCACCTGTTTGGAACATTTCACAGGTAAACAGGTCGACAGATTAAGGCGTCATTCCTGGGTACAAAGGGGCATGGTTGAAAGGCTCATATGTTCACAAGCAAGGACGTCACTTTGTGAAAAACTGTGTGAGCAAACAGTCCAAAAGTTTAAAAACATTTGTCAACGCACAGTTGGAAGGCACATAATGATTTCACCACCTACAATCCATAATAACGTCAAATGACTCAGAGAATCTGCAGAAATCTGCACGTAAGGGCCAAAGCTGGAAACAAACACTGAATGTCCATGACCTTTGACCCCTCAGGTAGCATTGTATCAAAAACTGACATGACTGTATAAAGGATATTACTACATGGGCTCAAGAACACTTTGGAAAACCACTGTCAGACTCTACCAGGCTCCGCCCACTTCTCTGAGCCCGAGCTCATCTGAGATGGACCAACACAAAGTGCTCTGACCAGTCCATCATGGACGTCCTGTTACCAGCTCAAAGTTCAAAGCCAGCATGTGTGATGGGATGGAGGTGCATCATGGGTAACTTCACGTCTGTGAAGGCTCCATGAATGCTGGAAGGTACACACAGGTTTTGGAGCAACATCCAGACGACGTCTTTCTCAGGGACGTCCCGTCTTATTCCAGCGAGACAATGAGACACTGTGACGTGTTCCAACAGCGTGGCTTCGTAGTGACAGAGTCCAGGTACCAGACTGACCTGCCTGCAGTCCACACCTGTCTCCCACTGAACATGTGTGGAACATGATGAAGCACAACATATGACAGCAACGTCGGATATCAAACAGGAAATACTCCAACAGTCAGGTTGTTTAAAGAAGAGGTGATGTCACACAGTGGTAAACATGCTCCTGTCCCAACTACTTTGGAAACATGTTGCAGAGATCAAATTCAGAATGAGTTTATATTTATAAAAAACAATGAAGTTAATCAGTTTGAAGATTAATATCTTGTCTTTGTGGTGCGTTCAACTGCATATAAGTTAAAAAAAAACAAAAAAGGATTTGTAAGACACTGAATTATGTTTTTATTTACATTTTACAGTGTCCCAACTTTTTGGGATTGGGGTTGTTGAGATTTTCACAGTACGATAACCATCTCAGAAAATAACCCATTCCACAGTATCACGGTATTAAAGAATTATTATTATAAGTCAAAATGAGCCTTAAGGGAATGAAAATAGAGCGGCTATTCTTTGTTGAACGAACATTTTATTACTATGGGGGAAACTTGAAACCATTTTTTAAAAATGGAAGTTTATGTAAAAAGTAAAATAAAGTTGAAATTCTCCATCCAGTTGCATTTTTAAAAAAAATCAGTGATAAGCAAATGGACACGATATGATAATCATCAATATCACAATATACCGCTGCAGCCCTAAAGATAGGGCTGCACGGTATGACGATATATGGGATAACATGGTTTAATATTGCAATAATATTACTCGCACTACATGAACAGATATTATAGTGTGCTCTATTCTGCCTTTCTGCTGCTCTCAGCATTACGAAAATACAACTAATTTCCACTAATAACTTGTGGAAACAAAAAGGAAATTAAATTAAATTAAATAAATTAAAACTTAATTTAAAATCTAAATGAAATTTCCAACATTCTTTTATTAAACTAATTGAACTGAACACAAAAGGCATCAATAAAACAAATAATGATAGTTATGCTCTCTTTCAATTTACTCAAAAATCCCTGGCCGCCATATCTCCGCCTTTTGCAATGTGTTTATCGCACAAGTTGACATCACAATGACATTTTCAAAAAAGGGTTTATTGTGCCGCCCTGGTTACGGCTCCCATTATATCTGTGATGAGCTAATATCTGCAGAAAGATCGACCCGCCCGGTTTAATCGGTCAGACTCTGGCTGAAGGCTTTTAAAGCCACTAAGTGGACCTTGACCTTATTTCATTACACATACTGATCCCAAGAATAAACTTCACCTCTCAGGCAGTGACAACAATCCTCTTCCAAATCCTGTTGTCGAGTTCTTGACTCCCTGTGCAAACTTTCCCACTTAAAGTGACTTTGTATTTGATACGCAGGCAGCTAATTAATGATGTCATTACAGCGGTGATGAAAGCGTGGTGTGTGTTGCATTCCTGCCCTTCAGAAGGTAATCAAACTGTCAAACAAAAGATGTGAGGAGGAAACAGCGTCCAGCTCGTCTCTGCCAGACGGCCTTTCCTCCATCCCGATGGGAAGCACCGCCTGGCGCTTTGTGCCGATGTAGTGAAAGTGTAGATGAGCCAATATCCGGGCCAAATAAACTGTGAGTGACGTGATCCGTGCGCTTCATCGAGGTTTGATAAGGATTTCACAGTCCCACTGGTGGTATCACAGAGCTTAGAGGATTCCTTCCATCCTGTCATCGCATCATTTGTTATTATATCAACCAAAAGCCGTGCCGACCATCCGACACCCCCCCCGGGAGTAACTGCAGCCACATGACCCCCCAGGTTTTCTATGAACTTGTTTGTCCTTCTCAGATTTAAATCCCATCAGGAGCAACGTCCCTGTAGTTTAAAGTGGATCTCTGAGTTTTTTCCTTCTGCTGCATTTTATCAGTTCACTGTGAAATCTGACTTTAGTGTGAAAATGGAGGACGGCAAAATGTTGCCTCTTTTTCCTGTGATTTCTCAGTGGATTTCTGGACGATTATTCTGGATGGACATCAGAGATACTGATATCTTCAGGAAGTGTAAGTCTCACTAAATGATCTCAATGTGTTTTATGTCTGAGTGTTCACATTTTACTGAGTTACACTGTGCCTGAGCACGGCTGCCCCTCGACTCTCACACCGCTGATATTATTGGATATTACTAATATTGTTTTGTACACTTGCGTCATCATCTATTTGACTTTTGCTTAAGTTGTTGCTGCAGTGTAGAAAAGCTCGCCAATCACATGATCTTAAGTCCATACGATGTAGTCGACCTTTACATATCGTCTACTGCTGTTTACACTTTGGAGATGATGTCAAGAACGACGCTCTCGCCTGCCTCTCAACGTAGTCACCCATAGCTGTGCAGTTCAGGGGATGAGCCAACCGGGTCTCACTCCCAGCTCGTCAAATACTGACCCTCAGTCAGCGGCCGTCAGCATCAGATACCAACGCACAAGGCACCCTGTAGCGGTGGTATGAGACGCACCAAGCAGCAGCATTATTTGAAGAGCAGGGAGGTGGATGGGTCAAACAAAGTCAGGACTCTCACCCAAGAGGCCGCTGGTCTTTTCCCATTTTGCCAAAAGTCAATCAAGTTATTTCACGTCATGTCACGTGACATATGTGACGTGCATTACATGACATTACATCAAATTTAGTTATTCTAACCCTTTAAAACCTGAGCAAATTGGCTTGGCTTCTTTCAAAAACACGGGAAGAACACAGTGAGCAATGTAAGAAAAAATTTAAAAATTAGCATGACATTGGCAAAAAGTGAAAATTAAAAACAAGAATTTTTTTTAAAAATAAAAAAAAACAAAAAAAACAAACAAGAAAATTACCTGGAAAAAAGAGCTTAGAATTTTTAATAATTCTGTAACATGATATTAAATATACAATAATGATAATTATAAATATAGTTTTTCCCTAGCCTAAACACATACTTTTTTTGCCTAAACCTAAGGAAGTAAACCAAAAAACAAAGGGCCGAATTCACAAAAGGATTGCGTGGCTTTTGCGGCCGCTAAACCGGTAAAAATGGAGCAAACAGATACCGTCTAATTCACAAAGCACGCGCAGAGGGTGAAATGCTCCACTAACTGCGCTGCCAAGCAGATTGCGTCTCGGTGCTCTGGTGTCATTTGCACGTATTTAAATGAGGTAATATCCATATATTTGGCGCAAAAATTGCTCTTTCTATGCAAATGAGCCTCACTGATAAACAACGTCTAATTCACTAACAGCTAATAGCCACACGCAGTTTGAGTGAAGTAAATGTCGTCTTTAGAAGGCTGGTGCAAACTGGGCGCTCCTCTGTGGAAGCCTCTCGCCCAGACTTTCCAGTGATCGTGGCAGCAGTGATCGTCTGTTAAAAAAAACCCCAAAAACGGTTCCATAATTCATATTAAATTCAAAAGGTAACGAAAAAACAGCTACAAGTGAGAGGGAATAGTGATAAAGTGGTCAAACTGGGTCAAATCCACAGCCTCAACCCATCCCACACTGTTAGACTGACTCACCAGCAGACATCAATACATGAGGGTATACAGTATTCAATACTTTGCCAAACAAAGTCTAATTAGCCTAACTAATACCAGCGCTAATAGCCACACGCTTGTGCAGCTTGTGAGGCATTATCTTCTTTTACATTCCGATGGCGTGCGTTTGAAAACTCCTATGGAACTCACAGACTGGGATATCAAATCCCAAATACAGTTTCTTTCTCCAGCCGTTGTATTTCTTGCCTGGANGCAAACTGCGGGTGCAAGTAAAGTGCAATTCAAGGTGCTATCAGCGGCCGCAGTTCATTCTTTGTGAATTCGGCCCAAAGTTTGTTACCAATGTTCCAAGTGTTTATTTGAAAACACACGACGCATGTTACGAGCAAAACTTGACACACTGTCCCTGAACAACCAAAACCAACATCAGAGGAGTTCCTTGGGTGTCACAGTCTGATGTTTAGGGCCACAGTGCAAGTGTTGGTATTTGACAAGTTGGACGTGAGCATGTGTTGGATCAGTAGGAGCTTCACACAGATTTCAGAGGAGACTGGAGGTGCTGCCATTGCAACACTACTCTCTGACTGCTACTCACATTTAACGACTTTCCACTTCTGTGTTTTGATACAGTTGGTTATTTCACACCTCATGCAAACTGTGCCTGAGTGCACATGAACTGTACTTGAGACACCTTTTCAAATCGATTTACGTGCGCAGGGACAATTCACAGCGTTTACACTAATCAGACAAACCGGACTTTGTGATCACGTGTATTTGGACCTGAGCTCCGGTTGCTGAGTAAAATCCTCCTAACTCACCTCCTGCTGTATCTCTGCCCTGCAGTTCACTCTGTTTTGCAGAAAACCAAGACAACAGAAACTGAAACTCCACCTGACCTCCAGTAAAACAGCTGCTGATGATATAACAAATACACATGTGGTTGTTAGGTGTGATTCTCTTCTGTTCACTATTTAAGAAAAAAAACAGAGCAATATGCACATACATGCAAACACTAACTGTACCAGGGCCACGTCTATGTATCTCTGCAGTTTCACCACAGTCCTCATTAGCTGTCCTGCTCATACCAGGTGACAGAATGTGAACAAACCTCAAGTAAAATGTGACCACAAATCAGATCTGTCAGTAATTTAAGTTTTCTGTAAGAGCAGCAGTCTGAGGCAGATCTCTGTGTGTGCACGTTAATTCACTGAATGAAGACGATAAGACAAAGACGACATTGACTGGAGAGGGGAAAGACTAAACTGGATGTCCCAACCACATCACGTCTTTTAAAGGACTCTAAAAATAAAGTCTGGGCCGGAGGAATCTGATGATCACTTTTCAGATTTGGAAACGTCTTAAGTGTGAAGGCAGATTCTGTACACGATGTGTCCTCGTCTGACCTTCGAGTCAAAGCTCTCTGGATCCTTGTGACGACGGCAGTCAGAGTATTTCTGAGCTCAGTTTACTTTTAGATTCCATCTTTAAGAAGTTTAAAATAAATGATGGACAGTGATTTCTGTCAGATATAATCACACAAATATCACGACTAAAAAGAGTTTTGAGTCAGAATCATTTGACCCTAACTTACCTCTTATTAATACATATGTGTATGATGCTGCCTACCAGCACCTGACTACCTGTGGCTGTGCAAGGAGATTTCATTGATTCCATATGTGTATGATGTTTTGCTCTCTGTATGCCGTTATATTATCTTCCTTACTGACTTGTTGCTTTGAGATTTGTGTATATCGGATCATCTCTAACGTCTAATAAAAGAACCCTGTTTATTATTATTATTATTATTATTATAATAAAGGCCCAGACAAGTCAAACCGATTTCAAAGAACAAGCATCAATGAAAACTGACTGCTGCGTCGCCTCATGTCCTCACGCTGCCAATGTCTTGTTCAAAAAGTTGTGCTTGAACACATCGCAAAGACTGCAGCCGACAGCCAACCAGCACGTACGTTCTAGGCCTGTGTGAAAGGAAATAACTCTCCAAACCAGTAGACAGCATCGTCTGAACTTGTCATTCAAAAAGGGAAACCAGAAGACCGTCTAGATGCTAGTTAGCTTGTTAGCACATTAGAACGACAAAGACCAGAGCATATTTACTGTGGGTCAGTGAATAATAACACAATCCATGCCGAGATTATCGTGCATCCGTAGTTTCTGCTCAAAAGGTCAATGGCTTAAGAAAAATAATCTGACCTTATGTTACAAGTTTGTTTTGGTCTCACTCCCTCTTGACTGTTTGTTTACTTTCTTCACTTCAGTTTGTCTTCGCCGTCAACATGCTGAATCACCCCAAAAAAAGGCCACGGGGGCCAACAGGTGCCCACAGTGCGGGACACACCGCAAAGACAACAGCGACAGACACTCAGCGACAGCTCAACACTGACCAATGGTCGACTGTCGACTGGGTGTTTCAGGTAGGGATGTACGATAATATGGGTACATCAACGGTATCGGCCGATATTGGCTTTAAAATGAATATTTATACATGGTAATTATCACGAAACCCCAACAATGGTATTTGGGACAGTCCTAGTATTAGTACTACACTGTATCACAATAAGAACAAAGCTAATAAGGTATTCATTCTACACTAGTTAGCTAGCCACCACTGCTCATTCAGCGATTACTGAAGGGATGCGCGATAATATCAGCATATCATCAGTATCGGCCAATATCAGCTTTAAAATGAACTATCAGGATCGGCCAACATGCTTCTTCTTTTTTCGCACAATAAATGAATATTACAGACACTGAACAGTATTTCATGTCTCCATCTGCTGGTGGGTATGTTTGTATAATATGATGTTAATTCCACGTGGGAAAAAAAGTGGATATATTAATATAGGTTTTGGTTATCAGCCAAATGACTTGTTATATATCTACAAATTGGAAATCCGCAAAAAATCCAATATCGTGCATCCCTAGTTTCAGGGCCTTTAAGAAATTTAAGAAAATATTTAAGATGATTTTAACACTTGAAAAGTCTGTTACACCCTGTTTGAAAACTCTTTACACATTAAGTTTACTTAGTGCTTTTTTTAAACTTATTATGGCTGTTTCTCCCCAGTTTGATGTCACTATAGTATTTTCTGGCTACTCTGTAGATGTGACATCTACTGCCTGTTAGTTGTAGTGTTGCCGTCTCTGAATTGAGGTTCTTACGTTGATCGCAGGTTGTGCAGACTGTACAGCTCTAACAAATTTGTGTAGAGCTGACATGGTTGGTTCATAAAGCAAATAGTCAACTGAGGATAAATCTCAAATGTAAATATTTGGCGGTTTTCTTGATCTTCTAAACTGAATACCTCTGGAGTTTGGACTGTCATCTTGAGCTTTTTTTGGACAGACCAAATGATTAATCCATCGATAAATCTAAAACTAACTGGCAGATTTGTGATTCTGTGCTGTAACGGAACATTTTTGCATTGTTCAGCTTTTACTGTGTACTCAGAGGCTGGATGTTTGTACATGAGCGTCTGTCCTGTGTACTTTGTCTCTGCACATGACGGATCAGCTCTGATCTCTCTTTTCCTGTTTAACGGCCTCATTTCCTCAAACGTTTCATGAGCCTGAATGAAGTACGACACATCAGTCATGCTCTGTGTGCAGTTATTGGCACTAAACAATCAGTGACTTGTCTCTAATTATATCTGTGAGTAAAGTGAAGCCATGTGAGGCTCCCGCCACAAACTTTACTGACAACCTGAGACAGAAAGAGTGTTTTTTGACAGCAGATACATACCACTGACATCGCCCTGGCCACCCTCTGACTGGCAATATCTCCCCAAAAGTCTCCCATAGCTGCTCGGTCCAAAACACAACCACCTGGGTCAAATTAACTCAAATTCCAAAAAACTCTCAAAGTCCAAAACAACAGAAAATGCTCTGGCAGTGAACTCGCCACAGTTTTAAAAGCTGGGTAGAAGATAAATCCAGCACAAACTGACTGTCAACAGCTGTGAGCGGCTCTGCGAGTTGTCCAGGTTCAGTATGTAAATACAGACGCTATGCTGCAGGCAGAGCCTCGGCTACGACTCGTGTATTTATAGCCGAGTGTGTTGCTTCACTGAGCGCTTGTCAGAGCCAACAGCAGCCTGGAAGTCTGCACACGCAGCAGCAGACAAGAAAAAAAAAACAGGAGGCGGGGCATCTGATCAACAAGTCATCCACATTTCTGAGCAGGAAAAACACCAACAGAGACAAAACTGACAAACTCAACTGAACTGAAACGACCCTGAAGTACTTTAACTAACAAACTCTGATGCTTCTGATGAGTCTGCACATTCACACAAAGTTCTGCACCTAGAAACTGACACACAGTGTACTGTATCCATCTGTGTTATATTTAAAAAGTGAGACCCAAGTCAATCAATCAATCAATCAATTTTATTTATAAAGCCCAATATCACAAATCACAATTTGCCTCACAGGGCTTTACAGCATACGACATCCCTCTGTCCTTATGACCTTCACAGCGGATAAGGAAAAACTCCCCAAAAAAAACCCTTTAACGGGGAAAAGAAACGGTAGAAACCTCAGGACCAACAAGTCCCATGGCAAAACCCAAGTCAAGAAAATAAGTCTGAAGTCACGTCCCAAGTCAACAAGTCTCAAGACAAAACCGAATCCTAATGCTGCGTTAAAAGATGCACTGATTGGAAATTTTGTTCACCAGTGCAGATTTGGCTGAGCTATATGTCCGACCTGCTGATTCTGATTTTGTCAGATTTCGATTTTCTCTCCGTCTAAGAACTACAGTATAATTGACAACATTCACAACCAGATCAGGAACTTTTCTTTAAATATTTGGAGCTTTTCTTTAAAAATGCAAATATGATATCAAAGATGAGTGTCTCGCCGAACCAGAGGGTTTTTTCCCCAAATGTTTTTATTAACTTTTCTGCAAACATGATAAAGTTAATACAGCAATACAGAGCCTAATAAAATGTCTGTGACAGTAAAAAAAAGCAGAAGAACAAGGAAGAACCCACCACAGGCTAGTAGAGGTATCCAGGTCTTGTGAAAAGAATTTAAAGAAGCCTTCAGTGAGAATTTGTTGACTTTGTTGAATGCATTGTTGTCCTGTATCCATCGGTCGTGCATTGGGACAGAAGTATGTTTCCATTAAAGAAGAATGGAGCGTCTGGCTTGCAGAGTAGTGAAACCAAAGACATGTAGTACTGTAGCTGGCATGTTCTGAGTTGGAGGGAGGCCGAACGAAGCAGTCAGGGGATAAGGTACCAGAATCGTGTTGTGGGCCTGTCCCAGGTTTCAAATACTCTGGACCAAAAGTCAGCTGGCCTGGGACATGTCCAAAATGTGTAAATGGTCATCAAGAAGTTATTTTAAGACT
This sequence comes from Epinephelus moara, assembly GCF_006386435.1. Classification (NCBI taxonomy): domain Eukaryota; kingdom Metazoa; phylum Chordata; class Actinopteri; order Perciformes; family Serranidae; genus Epinephelus; species Epinephelus moara. Next base: position 42,455,646 of record NC_065511.1, read on the forward strand.
GAAATTGATATGGATTGCTATACTTAGAGTTTATCAGAAAACTATTTACAGAGCAGCCACAAGACTGAGCTTCAGATCATTTTTGGTCAGATCCGAAATGAGGATTTTCCTTCATCATTACAGATATTGACACATTTCACTCGGATTATAGTCGTTATTGTAAGAAGCACATTTTCCAAAGTGAAAATAAATGTTCATAACTATTAGAAAACCTAATTTAAACCTACCCAGTCTCACTCCAAAGTCAGTGAAATCCGGCGCATGGTCAGTGACTTCTGTTCTGGTGTCAGTCAGACACCGATGAAAAAAGCCGTCCATTCACGTCAGCATGATATGTGGCCGGTTGCCGTTATCGTTTAACGGGGTGGTGGATTGGTTCAGCAACCACCGACTTTCACTTGGGAGGACGGTGTCCACTTCCCGTAAGATTATAAAGGCAAACCCTGTTCTTTTTTCCTAAACCCAACCAGGTGTGTTTGTAGTTAAGGGAAAAATAACGTCAATTTGCTGTGTTGTACCGACGTAGTGCTTTTATTTTGAAAGAGACTGTGTTCAAACTGTACATTTCCTGTGAAAACAGAAGTGTAGTTTGAAAACAGACAATGCATGTAACAGGCTGAAGTTGACACGGCATCCCAGAACGTCAACAACCAACACACCCAGGGTACCTTGGACGTCATATTTGGACGTGGAAAGCCCATGACCAAACGTGGACATGTGACGAGGTCACAGTGAGGATGAGTTGTTCTAACGCAGCTCATCTGGCTGCTCAAACCAGTTCTCAGATTGTGGGGGTGTGTTTAGGTCAACTAACATTCAAAGAGGTCCAGTTCGAGAAAACGCAAAGGTCCGGAATATCATAATGTCTAACTTGTGATTTAGTGTGATATACACTGAAGTAGCCTAGTAGTTGTATCAACGTCTGCATGTAATTAACATCTGACTGTCCAATCAAATCAAATCAAATCAAATGCGTACGAATCAAGAACGTTTCGACAACATCAATTGTCTCTTAACATTAATCTATACAGATATGCATTTAAAAATAAAATGGAGAAAATAAATGAAATAGTTTTTGAAAAATTGTGCATCTTAAAATAAAGTGCCTAATTTTAGAATAAGTAAAATAAAGTGTATCAACAGCTTGAATTTTCCTTTTTCTTTGTGAACTGTTCCACAACTTGACTTAACAGTCTCAACCAATTTTACAATAAATAAATAACAATTGAATATTTTCTCTTTCTTTCCGACTTCTCTCTCGGTCGCTCGCTCACTCGTCTCTTCCCCTCTGACTTCTGTCTGTCCCGCGCTCACTCGTCTCTTCCCCTCTGACTTCTCTCTGTCCCGCGCTCACTCGTCTCTTCCTGTCCGACTTCTCTCTCGGTCGCTCGCTCACTCGCCTCTTCCTCTTCGACTTCTCTCTCTGTCCCTCGTTCACTCGTCTCTTCCTCTTCGACTTCTCTCTCTGTCCCTCGCTCACTCGCCTCTTCCTCTCTGACTTCTCTCTCGGTCGCTCGCTCACTCGCCTCTTCCTCTTCGACTTCTCTCTCTGTCCCTCGCTCACTCGCCTCTTCCTCTCCGACTTCTCTCTCTGTCCCTCGCTCACTCGCCTCTTCCTCTCCGACTTCTCTCTGTCCCTCGCTCACTCGCCTCTTCCTCTCCGACTTCTCTCTCTGTCCCTCGCTCACTCGCCTCTTCCTCTCCGACTTCTCTCTGTCCCTCGCTCACTCGCCTCTTCCTCTTCGACTTCTCTCTCTGTCCCTCGCTCACTCGTCTCTTCCTCTCCGACCTCTCTCTCTCTGTCCCTCGCTCACTCGCCTCTTCCTCTCCGACTTCTCTCCCTGTATTGCTCTTTCTTTTTCTATATTTCTATCTTTCTATTTTTCTATGGTCTTTCCGCTTGTCACTCTCCTCCCACCTCTCCTATCTAACTGTATACAGAGTCGCAATGTTACTCGCCTGGAATGCAGAGATTTGATTGGCTGGGTGGCATCACATGGGATGGCTTAACTTACATTCAATTGGTCTGTGTGTTTCCTGATCAGCTAAACCGGTGCCGTAAAGACTAGAAAAGCTGCGCCGGTTAAAATAGAAGCGTCCCGTCAAAATTTTAAATCCCTTAATAATTTACTGGTTATAGGTCCGGGTCTGTATAGGATGGCGTCTTGCTCTGGACTCAGACTGTGGTCAGCCTGTTAGTGACCACAGCACTAGAATGTTTTGCTGTCACAGAATAAACTGCCAAATCTATCACATGGACCCTACTTGGTAAAAAAAAAGCGAACTACACTAACTAGCCGACCAGGTTAGACTACTTGGCTCTCTATGTACCTCCCTGGTGCTAATTGTTTTAGCATTTTCTATTCACTTACATGAAATGGTTAGCATTAGCTTTTCTATGTGAGCTTATTGTTACCAACTCCCCACGGAGTCTGCTAGTTTTCTTGACTAACTGCTGAATGGTAAACTTGTATATTGCTTTACTAGTTTTCCAACCACTCAAGCGTTTTTAACACTACACAACATTCACCCGTTCACATTCACACACTGATGGCTGAGGCGACCATACAAGGTGCCACCTACTACTCAGTAACCATTCACTCACACTCACACACCGATGGAACAACCACCGGGAGCAATTTGGGGTTCAGTAGTCTCACCACCAGACAATCAGAGATCACTGGCTTCTGATAGTCTGAGGACACTCCTCTCTAAAGTGTGTTTAACACACCGGCCTCTTGCATTTTAGGACACGCCCTCCTGGAAATGTGCGCTCCCCCTTTTCTCATCCGCAAGGAAACAAACACACAGAGAGCTTGAAAATGGATGCAGAGAGATTTAACTCTGTTTTATCAATCGTGTGCTCAGTCCACAAGATTGTGGAAATGAAGGACTTACAGTGACTTTGTTTAAAAGTTTTAACGCAGTTGGACTATGTTTACGAGCACAAGAGTTCAGCAAGCCACCGAAGGACTGCCCTGCAGATTTACTATTGGTTCTGCAACGTAGGGAGTTTTTTAAACTCTGAAATTGTATCCGCCCATCTAAACACAAAATCAGGGAGAAAGTCATCAGTCTTTATTTAAGCAAAGCGTCTAAAGACTGACTTGTGAGTCTAGGGGTTCAGTATCTTAGCCAAGGATACCGGGACCGGGGATCCAACCACCAATCTGCCAGTTAGTGGACAACCCGCTCTACCTCTGAGCCACAGCCACCCCAATTAATAATGACTGGCTAAGTAGCAGACTAACAGACCACATAGATTTGTGCTTTCATTCAGTTATACCTTCCAGACTAAGAAGCTAAGTGTTTTAGCATCTCTATCCACTTACATGAAACAGTTAGCATTAGCTTTGCTGTACGACACCTGTGAGCTACTCATCAACTCTGATTAATACCCCAATCAGCTAGTTAGCTTAACACAGTCGCTTTAAAACCATGTGCCTCATGCATGGTAATGAATTAAAACTTTTGAGAACAGGTTGCAGTGGCTCAGTTATTATCTGTGCTGCTGTTGGCGACATAAACCATCGTGCGGCCGATTGATCGGTGCATCTCTAGTTGTGTTTCAAGTTCTGAACACATCACAACAGACTCTTTATTATATTTAATGACATTTAAATCTATAGTAGAAATGTGTGAATTGAATTGAGGGAGCTCTCATGTTTCTCTGCATTTGTAGCTTCTGTTGGCTTCAGTTTCAAGTATATAATTTTGCATCTGTAATTAATAAACATTTTCCATTTTCCAGCACCAATACTGAGGAAACTTCTTCCCTCCCTGTACGTGACTCACAGTTAATACCAGGCTTTTTCCGCTCAGCTCAGGGATTATGAGGAATAACAACAAGCCACAACATGCACACAGAGCACGTATTACAGAGGAGGTTTTACATTTCCTCTTCTGTTGTCAGCACAGTAATAAACTCCAACAGGCTCGAAAACCACAAACAAATGACCAAATACAGTAACAACCCTGTGCTGATAACAGGAACCAACTTTGAATGTCATCTGACAGATATTCAGGAGCAGCTGGCTTCCCCAACTTCCCCTCGTATTAAAAGCTGAATAAATAAATATCTGCTGCAGGCAAACGAACAGTTTGATCGACTTCCTTCCCGCAGCATCTCAGTGTTTTTACACGATTGGTAGGGGTGGGGGGGCCTGTGATGGATACATTTATAATGATGTATAAAATGACATCACGTTGGATGTTTCTGGTAGAGAACAATCAGCTGAATCTGCAGCTCCGCTCGGCTTTACGGAGCTTCATCGTGAGTTTCAGCTTGTTCAGGGTCGTCAACAGTCAGCTGTTAATCAGTAAACCACCAGGAATATTTTTGACCGGTTACACATTTGCGCACACACTCCGTCAACGGCTCCGGTAGCTAGCAGGCCGAGGTAAAAAATGACGTACGCAAAATGAAGTTCAGTGTGAGTTGTGAGTTTTGTCTCCAGAAAGACAAAACAGTCAAATTTAAATTTTGTGATGCTATTCTTCAGTTCAGTAGTAGTGTTAGCCAGAGCTGACCTGAAACCTTCAATCGTTGCCATGGTAACTGACATCCAAATCAGTATTCAAATGCTGTAAACTGGTGGAGGGAGTTGAAAGGACGTGGCCATTGCCAGACACTGAAGGTGGGAATCAACAGAGGATCCACAACACAATGTCATCATGATACTTAAGTCACGATACGATATTATCGCGATTTCAAATGTATCGCGATATGTTGACTATCATGATAACATATATTGCAATATATTGTGATTTATTACCTTTTTTTTTTTAACTGTAAATTATGTCCCCAAAGGAAAACTTTGTCAACATCTGTTTTATCTAATAAGATAAAGTTTTCAGTCTGTTCATCTTAATTCAGTCGTTTTTATTTTAACAAAATGTTTCTATTGGACTGAAAAATAAATTTATTTTATTATTTAGTCGGCTACCTAAAGTTTAATTTGTATTCGTCATATTAATAATTTATACAAAGACAAAAAAGATACTTGGCACAAAAATATCACGATACTATGCTGTATCTATTTTTTTTTTTTTTTGCTGCAAATTAGTGGCTAAAAACTCAGTTATTGCAGATTAAAGGTCAAAATGATCTTTGTTTTCACTGCAGTGTTGTAGCTGCCCTCATGCTACATATCTTCAAAAGAAAACAATAAAGACAGGAAGCCTCTGCACACTGGGGTCTACTGAAACTACTGAACTTGTTCTAAGGGCCTTGTGTCAGGTGACTTGGTATAAATACTGTAGATGTCTGACTGACTGATGGTGAACATGTTCAGGAACCTTTAATGGTTTATTTGGTCTTCTGTACATCATCATAGGAGGAGGAGGAGGAGGAGGAGGAGGAGGAGGAGGTCATCACCACTACACACTGCTAAGTGTTGTCAGCTGTGAGCGCACACTCACTTCCTCTACAAGCTGACACTCTGTGGGTTCAGTGAACAGGCTGTCGGTCTGACGTTTGTTGAGTCCCTTTGTTTTATGTTTTTTTTGTTATCTTAACGGATTTAACAGGTTGTTTTTCTTAACTATCTGCACAAATACATGCTGCTTTAAAAAGACTGAACCATCTGAACGCCTGACTCTTCCTTTTAGTTGCACTGACATTAACTGAACCTCATCCTGTTGCACTGAACTCTGCAGCACGTTGCACAAGTGGTGTGTTACAGTACACACAGCAACATTACAGTTACTGCTGTACAAGTCTGTCGACTAATATTCTTAGAACAGCTCTCTAGTTTCTCCTTATTTATTCATTTTGCTTTTATTTTTATCTTATTGTTACTTTTCCTCTGCAAAAGGGAAAAGATGTAGTGTGCATGACCTTTTTCAAACTTTTGCCCTGATGAAGGTTTGGGGACCAAATTACATTAAAACTTGCATTTTAATGAACATTTTAATCTGTAATTTACTCAATCTGTAGAGAAAAATGGAAGAGGCTACACGAGACCTATGAAAGCTGTAGTAATATAAGAGGAGTGTATATAAAGCCCGGTATACCCTGTGTGATTTTGGGCTGCCCCAGATGAAAGATGACCAACATGAAAGAAAAGTGGACACATCTTCGGTCGTAGCTCTAAAACAGTGGTCCAACATCACACTGTGAGAGGTTCAAGGATGGCTGTTGTCATCGTCTGTGATCAAAGACGGCCTGGGATAAAATTTGGGATGACCATCTCACTGTGTGACAGCTGTTACCACCTATGTCTACTAACCAACCAATAGAAACGCAGCATGAAATGACGCACTGATCAGCACTAAACCCAAACCAACAGACAGATAGCAGCTCGCCATGGAGGCAAAACACACTGAAAGAAATGTGTTCCAGCAAAGAGGAAAAGCTTGTGAAGCCTTGTTTGTATGATGTGTCCTCCAGCTCTGACCATGATCGCGTAAAGAAGGACGAAGCATGGAAAGAAATAGAGGCGGAGCTACAGCTGCCAGGTGAGACACGTAGCAGCTAGCAAACACACACACACTGCAGTGTATATAGTGCCCACAAAAATTCAGGGTTTTTTTTTTTTTTACGTTGTTTGAGACATTTTTTTCCCTGACATTTTAATATTTTTCAGATATTTAAATAAAACTTTTCTGTCATTTTATCAACTTTTTTTTAGACAATTTAATCTTTTTTTTTTATTGCTATTTTTAAAAAAATATTTTTTGGGCAATTTGATAAATTTCTTTGGACATTTTATCAACATTTTTCTTCTGACATTTTTTTGATACTTTTCAGACATTTTCACACACTTTAATAATATTTTTCTGACTTTTTTAAAAAAATATTCTTCGGATATTTCATTAATATTTTTTCGGGCATTTTATTAACATTTTTTCAGACATTTTTTTAATGATTATAATTTCATAAATTTTTATTTTTTATGTATTTTTTTTATCTTTAATGTGACCCCATATGTTGTTCTCCACAGTTGGAGTAATAACCCTGCAACATCACTCAGTATGTGAAGCTGTTGCATCATACATCGTAGCCTGTGATTAGGCGCTGTCATCGTACAGTCTGCAGACATCAAACTGGGTGTCGTACCCAAGTTTATTAGATCCATGTGGCACAGTGTAGCTGCTCTAAACCAAGAAGACTGATAAAATCTCACAGTCTGTAGGAGGCTTGAGTCCACCAAATAAATTGACACAAGTTGTGGCTCTTACCCTCTTTTACACTGTCCTGTGTGCAGAAGCAGCTTTTATAACATGAATTCATTTTCATGCTAAAAACGGCAGATTCCTGTCAGGAAACAGGAGCAGATTTTGGTTAAACAAAAAGGTTTTACTGCAGTTTATTCAAAGAGCAGCTCGTGTCTCTGCACTCTGCTAGATTCCACAAACAAGGATATTTCAGTCTGCAGCCTGAGGCACCTGAGACACCTGAACACTGTGATCTGTACACAGGTGAGCTCTGATGTCACTGCTGAACGTTCACAGATGAAGTCAGAATAACACAGTGAGAGGACACAAACATTTCAGACAGCTGAGAGACAACTTCAGGGAGAACGAGTTTGTCAGTAAATATCTAAAACTGACTGTCACAATAAGACGGCCTCCTGTGGGGAGCTTTTATTTTGAAAGGACAGGTCATTCTGCTGCAACATCACATTCTGACTGAAAGATTAAAATCTGACCAAACACACACTTATGTAAGATCAAAACAATCGAGTCACAAATCATTTTTATTGGCCCTCAACAGATCTGAGGGGGACAATTAAACCATTCATCTCAAGTGGAGGGAAACAGGAAGCAGCGTGCCCTGAGAGGTGGAAAAAAGAAGCCCAGTGCTGCACAGGCACAGGGTCCAGTGTCTGGCTCAGAGGCACTTCTGCAGGGAAAACAAACAAACCCTCTGTAGCACACAGATCCTTAGGGCAGCAGAAGGCTGACAGCGCTGCACATCCCAGGCACCGCAAGTGCAATGCATGATGGGATAGATCTTAATGCTAAACCTAGGAAAATTAGGACTAGAATCGCCGTGTCGTGGTTGTATGTCTCTGCAGTTATGTTACAGTTTACATCCATGTCTGTCCAGACGCATGTTGCCATGACAGAAAACAAAGCTTCAAATATGGATGTTGCTGCAAAGAAGCTACAAAGTCTAAAACATGGACGCGTCACACACGTCTTCATCCCGACAACACAGAGGATCTATACTATCAGCGCAGACGCTTCAGATGAGAGTCACCAACTCAGTATCTGACCAAATGCCTCCCCTTCTGTTCTTGAGATATGACGTTAAAACATGATGATGTCACAGTGAAGTCAACCTTTGACCTTCTGGATATAAAACATCATCACATCATCATTTTATCTGATTAGACATTTGTGTGAAATCTTGTCATAATGAGCACATGAATTCTTGAGTTACGGCCAATAACATGTTTTGCACAGTCACAGTGACCTCTGAGTCATGGTGGATGTTTGTGCCAAATTCCAGGGAATTCAATCAGGAGTTCCTGAGATACCACGCTCATGAAAACAGGACAGATATTCGGAGGCACGTACTTCCGGACAACCTGAAAACATGCCTCCAGGCAGCTGTCACGGCACGGAGGCATAAACACTGTTGTTAATGAAAATATGTGGAGAAAAAAAGCACATTTAAAATCATTATTAAAGGCGCACTCCTCCAGAAATGTCCTTAAAGAAAGATTTAAAATCTGTTCAGGAGCAGAGGTAGAGGATAAACAGCCACAACTTTCACACTTAAAACCTCCAGTTTGTGACACAGACTACTCACTGTATAATTTCTTTAAATAGCTTTTTTAATATATTCAAGTATTTAAGAAGAGTGTGAGAGCTTTTCTTAAATACTTAAACATATTAAAAAGATAATATTTTAAAATAAAAACTACGAATATTAAATATAAGTTGAATAGAAAATAGAAATAAAAAAATTGTAATATTAAATATAAATTAAATAGAAAAAAAATAAATTATATATTTTTTGAATATGAATTAAATATTAGAAATGTAAAAAAATATTTAAAAATTAAAAAATTCAATAAAAAAATTCTTCTGTTTCTAAATCTATCTCTACTACTTGTATTACGTTTATGGAAAGCTCAAAAGAAATATTGACTTGATTAATATTGTGATACAGTAAATTGATAGTGACTAATATAGAAGATCATCACATTCACTTTTTGACGAATCAGCCAGCCCTCTCATGAGCTGAAACATAAAAGTCATATATTTCAGCACCTCTTTCAAAAAGCTGGACTGGAAGTTACTGAAATATTATGGAGACACACACACACACACACACACACACACACACACACAGAGTCACGTAGTAATACTAAAATCAGATGTGACTCCCCAGGGAGCAGAGACATATCTTCAGTCTGTGCTGTCGCTCCCATATTAGGAGAACCAGCTGAGAGGGAAAACCACATCTGGACTACAGCAGCGTTTACTAAACACACCGAGAACTGTGGGAAAATTCACAACGGCCAACACACACACGCACACAGAGTACTGGGCCTGCAGAGTGAGCTCAGGTCACCGGTCAATAACAGACTTTCTGATCTTACTGAGTGTTACTGAGTATTTTTTATCAGAGCTGCAAAGAGAAACCCAACCTGATCCTCTGATCAGACGCTTGTACTCAAACACGTTTCCTCAGAACAGCGTCCACAGAGTCTGAAGGTAAACTGGAGTCTCCTGGAGGCTGCGGCGTTAATTACAACGTGCACAGCCCTGTTACAAAATGCACAATGACACATGCAACGTGTTTTTAGGTGAACACAGACTGTGTGAGCGTATTTAGTTTGCTCTTGTTCATAAAATCACAGAAGTGGCAGCAGATTGATGCCAGAACAGAAGTGTTTGACGTTTACTCTCAGTGAGACACATTTCTGCACCAAAATACCAACAACTCTCTTTGTGTGAGGCAAAATTCAAGGTCATGACAGGAACATAGTCAGTGCGCTGCCTGAGCTGGTTTCTGTGCCACCATTAAAAAATGAGAGCCGGCAATATTAATGTTTCAGTGTTTTTAATGTGGACTCATGGAAATAGATCCAAATAAAAATCAGATTCAGTCAAGAGCATCTAAACAACTGGTCCAGACTGTTGTTAAATCTGACAGTGTTCAGGTTAACGACACACTGACATGAACATTTATACATTTTTATTTGCACCTAACTTCACACAGATATCAGTCTTACAGAGCCAGGAGGAGGATTCTTTGGCATCTCTGCAGGAGTTTAGCTTGATTGATTTGACACTGGGGGAGGTGGACGTGTGTCCATCTTTGGTTTGTGGGAACTTGCTTTTATTGCACGTAACTTGACAAGTTGTTGTCAACTGTCGTGGACTGGTAACGCCACGTCTTTGGTGAAACACGAACAGGAGAAGGGTTGCAACAGTATGAGATAGGGTACGATAACCATCTTAGAAAATATCATGGTTTCATGGTATCACAGCATTTATGTTATCAGTCAGAGTGACCCTTGAAGGAATGACAGTAGAGTGGTTAGTTTTGGTTGAACAGATGTTTTATTACTATAATTTAAACTTGAAACTATTTTTTTTAAATGAAGTTTGTGTAAAAAGTCCGTCTACTGACAACAACTAAAATAAAACGGCGATTCAATGTCTCGTTTTTTAAATATCGTAGATAAGCAAATGCACACAGTATGATAACTGTCAACTTTTAAATCACAGTATACCCTAAAACCAGAATATCACTGCAACCCTTGACAGGAGTTTGTAAAAGACAGTTAGGAGTCTCACACTGAGCTCAACTGAACAGGATAAACATAAATTATGTTTTGGAGAAGCCTCTCACAGAGAGCCCCACAAACACAAACCACTGACTTCGATCAACGGCTATTTGGCGTTACTCTTGGTATTAAAAGAAAAAAATAGGAAGGTCCCTGATCACTGAACAGTCACAGGGGAAACACTGAACTGATGTTTGTATTCACAGCTCCCAGAAGATAAATACTAATAAATCTGGTCACCCTATGACCCCTTTATCTTTAACATTTCAAACTGTACACAAGATAATATCTACTGACCAGGTTTTAAACGGTCTTGATTTAATATCCCTTTGTTTCCTCCATGTTTGTACAGTACAGCAGCTGTGATGACACATCGTTGACAAATGTACTAATAAAACGTCCTCATTATTTCAGGATGACTAATATGACACCTGACTTATCCTTTTGTCTTTCGATTTGTGAAAGTTGGACTTGAAGCTGCGTTGTGTGAAATTCTTCTTTTTACTCTGTGGTAACATTTTTGTGCATGAAATGAATGAAACTTGACCACAAACAGAGCAGAACGGGGTGTGTTTAGGTTCTGTTAAATATGTTAACGATGAACTCAAGTGGCGTTCATCAGGCTTAAAAGAGTATTCAATGACAAGAGTTTGGAGAATCCGACTTGTACGTGCAAAACTCTAAGAGAAAAATCAGAGTTACAGATAAGAATATTTAAACGTTCTTGCACAAAGACCATTGTCTTGTGAAACAAAGGAGCTTTTAAAGTCTTGTATGAAGCTAAATTAATTTCCAGTTGGCTTTGGTAACTGTGAAAAGCTCAAACTGTTTAATGATTCATTTCTCTGTCAGAACAAAGCCGGCGTAAATCAGAGAAAGTAAAACTATTCTACAGAGTGAACACAGTAAATGACCTGATTGTATTAGACTACAACATGTGTCTTTGTTTATGAGCGCATGAATAATGTTGATGAGGCCTCTCTCCTTCCTCCTGTGACTGTATGACTTCTATAGGAGGAAGTCAGGAACTCTCGTCAGAGTCTGTAAAGCTACAAACTGAAAAATGACTCCAGCCAAGAAAGAGAGGAAGAGTCCCACAAAGCCGCTGCTTCATCACAACCCCACCTCCTCTGTCGGAGCTGTAGGACATCACCATCACAGGCTGATTCACACCACGCTCACCACTACAACTACAACTTCCAGCAACATTTGGGCGCCAAATTTCTGCCTCCAGACTCTCTCTGTTATTTGGTGCCTGTTGTCATCAACATCTTTGTGTTTCTGCTGCCATGGCGACTGCAGGAGGATAAAACAGTGTTTAATACTGGCTGCATCAGACAGCAGCGGTGTTGGATCATGAGATACAGCAGGCCAGCTGCAGGCAAACAGTCTCCACATGACACACACACACACACACACAGCTGTTTTAACATCTCCACATCGCTGCCCACATCTCCAGCGGTGTCAGTAATCAGCAGAGCCAAGACGATACTATCATCATATTTAGGTACTGTTGGATATGGCATGAGATTTTTAACTATTATTATACAGCGATTATTATGGTTTATTGTGATTTTTATTCACTCTTTGAAAACTAGACTGTGGGAAAATGTTGAATCATAAACTTCTAAAGGCTGTTTGTCATTAGTCATCATCCCAAAAACAATGCACATCACATGTGAGGCCCTGATCACAGAAAGTATTTTAGCAGCTGGAAGCGCCTTTTTGTAATTGTTTTTAAAGAGAATAAAACTTTTGCTTTATTGCTACACGTCTCGTGTTTCTGTGCTCTGGGCGCCTGACATTTTTGCTGGAGTGTTCTGAACACCTCGAGTTCTTCAACTCAGAGCAGAAAAACGCCCAACGTCATCTCTTTTTCCATCATCGTTTTTCAATGTCGTGCTACGTGTGCAACCCACCGCAGGATATTCAAAAAGTAGCTGCTAGCAGGAAGCAGCTAACTCAAAGAAGAATAGCCATGAATGTCCGCAAATTGGAAAAACAACTGAATCTGGGAGCTCAGTACCCTCTGAGCAGAGGACGAGATCAGCCGCCATATAACAGAGACAGTAAATGATAGTTATTGACATGTTATGTGCCGCCAAAAAGTATGTTATATGTCACACTAGAGGCAGATACTGTTGTGTTACATGTCACTCCCATGACACAGAAATTTCTGGAGCAGAATGATGCTGCTGTTGTTTAGTTCTGTATAAAAAAGCAGAAGGCGGCGTAAAGACGGGACGTCGTAGCAGCTGTGTCGCCCCATCTCTGTGTAAAAGGGGGGTCTGTCTACAGTGTCAAATGAGAGGAATTAGCAAGCTTGTGCATCGTGTTGTTCCTCCGCCTCACTCCCCGCTGCTAGGACGGGCGGGAGCTACAGTCGTGGTTGTAGCAACTCAAATTTAGCCGGCACAAACCCAAGCACCAGTGTTTACAGAGGGCTGAGTGCTGATCTGTGTAACAGCAGCAACAGAAAGTTTACTGATCTGGCAGGGAGTAAATGCTGGGGTGGCTGTCCGTCATTTTCAGCTTTGATGCTTCAGCTTTGACTTCCTGAAACATAGATACGACATCATGTTACTCATACAATACCATAATAGGAGCGGCAATTTATTTCTATCTTTGCATTCAAATTGTATTGATTAATAGATTTTTAAAAATCAATTTGAAAATATTATAGAATAAATGAATAAAATTCGGGATACTCGATTTTTTCCCCCACTAGTTATTACAGACAGAAACTAACCACAGAGACTCGCCTCAGTCGTGGGCCTACGGATGTTTCTTTGGAGTTGCTGTCAGAAAATAAAAACTCCAGTTTACAGTTTCTCGTCTCTGTTCAGTTTTTCTTTTGTCAGTTTTTTCTTTTGCGTCCTCAGCTGATTCTATCATTGTGAATCTCTTATCCTGAAGCAGATAATCTACAGTAAACATGACTCTTTTACAAAACTGACCCTGCAGAGATTGCTGAAAAGAGCTTGAATAATCCTCAGAATACATGGCTCAGTACAAACACCCAGTTTTTTAAGGACTCTGATCAAGATTTGGTGAAAAGTAAATTTGACAGGGATTTTCACACTGAGAGAGCCTCCCACTTTCTTCAACATCCAACAGATGATGTTAAGTATGAAGCCACTGCAGATTCCTCCTGTCAGTAGAGTTTCTTCTTCTTCTGTTTCCCTGCAGACCGAGTTTCTGCTCCGACAGAATCCAGTCTAACAGCCCACCAGAGCACGCCGGGCCCCCTGAGGACGAGTGTGCTGACGTCAACACAAATCACCTGGGACGCCTTGACAACACTAACCTGAACACACTGAAACAGTGACTGTGTGTGTGCGTGTGAGTTTAGGCTGCATGTCAAAGAGCACAGTCCTGTTTTTTTAATCTCCGTATTCAACGTGACCTCTGACCTCCCCCAGAGAGCCGCCGTCGTGACAAAATGGAATACAGAGACGTGGTTCCCAACACGTAATAACTTAAAATAATGATGCACCATAGCTGATATTTTGCCAGTATCCAATATGCCGATATATATCAACTCATTTGGCCGATAACCAATATCGATATATCCACTTTTTCCCTACCTAACCTTAGTGATCACCAAGTATGACAAATTTAACGACTTATTCAGACCATCAGGGAAAAGGACATTTAAATATACTGTTGTAATTTGTTCCCATGCATGCTGCTCTGGAGGGCTGGGTACCGAACTCTGTACTGAGGGAGACAACTGAATTATGGTGGTACTACAGTACATGTTAAGTTCATTGGTGCCAAATTTGGCAACCTGAGAACAGATCTGGGTGAGAGCACAGGGTTTAGACAAGAGGCAGAAGTGCTGCAATGTGCACCAAAGCCTGGAAGTTAGCCACGGAGCTTTGAGGCTGGCAAGGGAGCTCTGTGGAGCTACCGGGTTTGACTTCAGAGGGAAGGCAAGAGTCGGACCACGGAGCTCCACAACTGCTGTTTGATTCCCAACAAGCCACAACTATCACTGCTGCAGCACCAGTCTGTTGTGATATTTCCAGCGCCTGGCTCTATATTATTTTAGCAATAGCCTGGAGACACACGTGCCACTGTGGCTGCTGGATTCCAAAATCTACGAGCCATTCAAGAGATGTATTGAATTGATCAGCTGACTGACAGAGACAGAAGATTGACTCTATGTGGGATTAAAACGAGCAAAGGAGCAGAACCATTGTCTTGCATCTCGTTCAAAATTTACATCTGTTATTACAGAAAGAGAAAAGTTCTCAAAAAAGTTACCGTTGGGTACCAGTGCCAAATTACAGGCATCAGAACCGGTACCAGTCAAAATGTAAACGGTACCTAACCCTTTCAGTTCTCAGAGTGATCGCAGTCAACGGCTCCTACGCCATCAGCGTAAGGTCTCGCCTCCGTGCAGTACGTGAGGGTCAGGCAGGAGACAAGACGCCGCTCACTGTGGGAGTTCTGCTGTCGTGAGTTTCTATGGTTACACTGACGCTCTAGAAGCATGAGAAAGTGGTGCACTATAAGCGCCACAGCTCTCACGCCATTCAAAAGTTTTACTGAATCTAAATCAGCAAAGTTTTAACACCTACGTGAATATGCTATGATGTCATCAATATGCAGTGAGTGTATGACGTCATCTGGTGATGTTAGTGTTGGCTACCCCCATTGGTAAAGAACTGGCAACACTGCAGTAGGGGAGTCTGTTAATGTAACACAAAACACACACAAAAAGAATCACTTAGGTCGCAGGGTCCTCATTGGACGCTCTAAAATCGAAACAAGGTCATAGTGGGGTTCGGCTATTGAATACATGAACTGTGGCGGCAGTAGCTCAGTCCATGGGGACTTGGATTGGAGAACCAGAGGGTCACCAGCTCAAGACCCTGTCTGGACCAAATATAGAGCATGGACTGTCAGCTGGAAAGGTGCCAGTTCACCTCCTGGGAAAGGCCAAGGTGCCCTTTAGCAAGGCACCGAACCCCCAGTGGCTCATAGCGCCTGTCCAAGGCAGCCCCCCCACTATGACATCTATGTATAGGTCCTGTTTGTGCCTCTGTGTGTGTGTGTGTGTGTGTGTGTGTGTGAGACAACAGAGTGAAAAAATGTAATTTCCCCTCTGGGATTAATAAAGTAGATCTTCTTCTTCTTCTACTTCAAAATACACACATCAGACACTCTCAGTGCATTTGGCCCTTTATACTTACAATCATATGTGCACACGCCTAATCAACATGTTAGTGTCAGTATTATTATTATAATGTTTGTTCTGCTTTGTGATAATGATTTGATGAAGATCTCTGTTGGATCCAAACGTTGCTCAGTTAAATTACATCATCAGGACAGTGTGCACATCTTCTGCCTTCAGTTTGTGTTTAAACCCAGCTCCTGTGGAAGGTGTAGAAATGACCTTACACACTCTTTATCATCCTCCTCTCAGCTCTACACCCACCATGAGTGTTCTGGCTGGCTGCTCTGACCCTGCTGGTGCTGAGGACCGCCTGTCCTGACCTCATGCTGCTGCTCTGGATCAAAGAGCCTAATAAACGCTTTATTATTGCCGAGCTGCCACTTCCGCCTCCATTTGCACCGAACAATAACCTGCTCCGTCAGAGTTTACTGAGCAGCCGCTCAGCCGGTACGTCGGCTTCACGGCTTCACATTGTTCACAGCTGAGCCGGATTTCAATGGAGGGAGAGTGAATAGCTTCACCTCAGTTTCCATGGAGCGTCAACAGACAGGAAGTCGGTGGCAGATTAAACGTTAGCGCGCAGAGTTACAGAGGAATCCTGCCTGCGTACAGGGACACGTCTGCTCGAGATAACGACTGACTGGAGACCAACTGACATGAAGCTGGAGGACAGAGAGTCAGAGGAGTCTCAGTATAACAAGCTAAGAGCTGTTTAAAGGGACATTCAGTCAAAATTAAAACACGGCACACCACTCTGCTGTATTCAATGTTTTACATCAGTGATACTCAAGTTACGGCCCGAGGGCCAAGTCTAGAATAGAATAGAATAGAATAGAATAGAATAGAATAGAAAGCCTTTGTCATTGTACAGGAACAAAAAGATGCTACGTATACAACAAAATTGCGGGAGCTACTTCTGAGGTGCAGACAAGTACAGATAATTAGCCTTTGCATGGCAAACAACATTTGTGCAACAAGATTGGTGCGTAACACGAGACAACAAATAACACACAATGTAAAATAAGTGAGTAATTTATCCAATAGGCATGTTCTGTGGATTGTAGAGAGACCTCTGCTGTATGTGAACCATAGCTGGCCCAGGACAGGGTGCTGGGGGGCCCTGAGGAAAATAATAACTCACAGCCTTTTGTTTTACACTTTTCCTGGTTTATAAAAAAACAAAACTGTAAAACAGAATTAAAAACTCATTTTCAAAGCCGTGACAAAGACCTGCAGTGGTCGAAACATGTTGACTCTTTTAATGATTTAGCCACTACAATAAAAGCTTTAATATTTCCCTCCTCATTTTCTTTATTATCGGAGTGCCTGGATCGCCTTCCTGTGTATCCTGTTGTTTCCCATGAGCACCCGACACAAGCTTGACTGTTATAACATGTCAGCTTCATTAAAAGCAGAGCTGCAAATTAAAGCAACAATAGATGTAAAAACACAGAGACAATACATCTGTGATCAGTTCCCTAATTTCATTTTAACAATTTTTTCAATCTTTTCCTCTTTTCCAATGTCTCGTTTTATTTTATGGAAGTGATCAATGTAAGTGCACTTCTCCTTTAAACCCAATAAAAAATAAAAAATAAAAGTTTGTAGAACAGCTTTGAACAGTTAGAACAAGAGGCTGCAGTGCAACATGCAAATCACTCCTCCTCGTGGCTGCCTGCGCTGTCCCTGTCCTCGCTGCTGCAACTTGCGCTCTCTTCATCTACTTCACTGCCACTGCTGTGTACAATTTAAGAACTACAACACCCATAATTCATGTAGGAACTGCTGCAGCCAATGTGCAGTCAGCGGGAGCTGCAGGGCGACTCAACCACCATGATCAGGTTTTAATGTTTTATCAGGCAATAACTACTCCAGACATTTTTGGGACAATAAGGGCAGGATTCCGGATTTGGGACAACTGCTTGGATTTCGGGACTGTCCCAAATTTTTCGGGACGTCTGGTCACCCTACCTGTGCAGGGCTCCTTAAAGTGGCCCCTGGCCTCCAGTCTTTTGCAAAAGTGGCCCCCTGGCAAAGCAAGTTGAGTGTCTCTGCTTTACACCATCTTTCCTTCTGTTTCCAGTTATGTGATCAATATATCTCCAGATACCAAAAATATCTATAACCATAGAAACAGTAAAACATTACAATTAACCTTATTTTCTCTGGCAAATACTCACACTGGGTAAAAAGGTTGAATATCAACTGCTCAATACAAGTAAAGAAATTCACTTTTTCAGAGGATCATTAAACCTCCATCACTCAACGTTTAAGAATAACCCGACTAATGTGCGAGGCCATCTACATTTGAACACAACACATCAACCAAAGAGCTGCACGTTTAATTAAAGGGAACCATGTTGTAGTTTTTCTGTTCCGTCAGTTTGGAGCCGATATTTTCACTTGTGATCCCTGAAACTAAAGCTGCATCTCGCTGGGTGTAATCACTGGTTGTATACGTCTCTGAGCTGTGAGAGTTCCTCTTTAAACCCCCTTACACTGGTTCATGAGAGTAATACAATCACACACACACACACACACACACACACACACACACACACACACACACACAGACTACATCGCTGATAGCAAACAATAATAAACACAAACAACTCCATGAGAACAAGATAATATTATCTCTCAGGAATGTAACGAACAAGTTTATTTTGGCTCTAATCTTCACTCCTTTAATACTGAGTCCAATCAGATACTTATATTTACACAGCAGCAGAAGACAGAGCAGTGTCCCTAGGGAAAAATGAACTTATTAAACATGTAATGTTTAAAAATATATATATGAATAACTGAAATAACAGCTGTTGACTCCTGACTTTGGTACACAATATTTTTGGGGAGCTACCTGATCAAATACTAAAGGTCCTGGTCAAAAGTATAAAGTTCATAAGCTTAAATCAATATTTCAAACTTCAAATGACAAGTTATTTACTGGCATCATGTGCACAACAATCACAGAGAAGCTGTCGTTTGATCTCAGGCTCCCTCCAACGATGCTCATGAAGACAATCACATGACTAAAACTGAGAATCTGAGACAAAACAGCGCTGAAGTTGAGAAGTATTTTTAAATTACATATATATTAGTGGTAGATGGCTGCACAGTGATCGCACAGTTCATAAACTGTAATGTAAAAAGGAATGTAGTGAACTTATGTGGAATGAGAAGTAATAAATATATCTTCTTCTACTTCAAAACACACACAGTACACATATTAATCAGATATGACTCTAAACTCTAATTATACTGTTTTATTCTACTGATGTATATATTGTAGTTAAAGTTTCACACTTACAGTAACAATATATTTGATATATTTTATTATTTTATTAACATTTTAATTTTAGATCTTAAGTACTAGTGTTAACACTGTGGCATAATGCACATTTCATTTCTTCTTCATTTTATTTATTGCTTTTATTTACCTACATGTATTTCATACTCTTATTCTGACTTCATATTTCTCTATTCTTTGTAACCAGCGACTGTAACGAATCATAATTTCCCCTCAGGGATCAATTATGTGTGAAGAATGTGATGAAGGAAGAAGTCTCATTCTGTTGAGGTTTTTAAAACTACAGAAACAATAACTGTACGCTGGTGTTTCAGAGTGGAGCCTCTTTCTACAGAGAGGATCTTTGTCCGAGTACAGACACAACATGACTGACATCAGCTTCAGGTTTTATTTTGAAATTACTGACTGAATAAACACTAATTAGTGATCAGCTGATGTGACCTGCTGCTGGAGACATTTGGCTTTTTTCAATTAGAATTTTTTAGGGCTTTTGCCTTTAATCAACAGGACAGTTTGAAGTGTGAAAGGGGAGACTGAGGGGATGACATGCAGCAAATGCCTGCAGGCTGGAATTGAACCCGCGGCCACTGCAGCCAGACATTGCCTTTGTACATGGGACACCTGCTCGACTCACTGAGCTACTGGGCGCCAACATTTGGCTTTTTTTTTTTTTTTAAGATATTTTTTGGGGCATTTTTAAGCCTTTAATTGATAGGACAGACAAGTGTGAAAGGGGAGAGAGAGAGGGAGTGACATGCAGCAAAGGGCCTTGTACATGGGGCGCCTGCTCTACCACCAAGCCACCGACGCCCCGACATTTGGCTTTTTAACCGGTCGGTGAAGGTTAATGTTTCCTACACTGAGCTCTGATGACTAAAGACAGAGAGAGTCAGAGTTAAGTGAATCCTTGAATGGATTTCGCCAAGCTTGACATCAGAATTCAGCATCATTTATACATTTGGAGCATCTCTAATATTTCTCTTCAAGTTTGGTTCTTAACTATGAAAACGCACAAACGCACCCTCCACTACAACAAACTTAGAACCAACCGGTGCTCACCTAATGTTATTTATCGGTCCTGTGCTTAGTTAAATCTTTAACAATGTCCTTTAAATCAAACTGACTCATGTGTTCCCATACATCAACAGGACAAGGGATCCTTTATACAGGAGTACTTACTGTGTTTATTACATTATATAGGCCTATTATATTATATTTCTATATTAATACAAACACTGAGTATCATTCCTAAATCATATTATATATTATAGTTAGTCTGGTGTACGGTGTAGGAACATGCTGACTTTACTGCTGCTCATCACACTACTTCACTTGAGCCTTGTAATTCTGCATTTAGATGCTCTTGTATAGTTTGTACTTCAACTTCTGTTTTTATTTTAGCCTTATATAAGTATTATTTATGTTTTGCTCTCTCCATTTGTTTGTCTTCATTTCTGTCCTGCTGCATCAACCAAATGTCCTCTCAATAACGGTTTACTTTACGTAAGAAAATGTGTTTAATTCATTGATAAATTTCAGAATTAATCACAGTATTGATCACAGGTGATAGCTGCCCGGCTCTACTCTGCAATACCAGGTGTCTATTTTTCCTTTGGAGAAACGCAGCTGTGACTGTTAACAGTGTGGTCATGTTTGAACAGAGTTATCATGGAGACCTATGTGTGTGTTGAACAGGCCAAAGAGAAAGCAATGTTATAGATCATTGGGATGTGATGCAACTAATCATCTATAAAACCAACATCAGAGGCCTCAATCTGCACATGTGAAACTCCACACATCACTAACTGACACTGATCCACAGAGCTCTCTGTGAACAGCATTACATCACTCTGCAAAGTTTTTAATATGCTCACAAAGTTTTATTTCACTAAACAACAGGGATTCATGTCCCGTCTCCATGGTAACAGCAGTATCCAGCATGATGTAGAGGACCCTCTCTGTCAGCATCATTAGAGCAGCCGCCTTGCTCAAGGGCACTAAAACTGGGTGAGTCTGACAGAGCTCCAGCTCAGCTTACCCTGCTGACTGCACCACGCTGCCATCCATCCCGTCACAACACACACTCATCTCCACGTGCTCTGCCAACAGTTATTGGGAAGTTTTCAAACTACCATCCTCGAGGACACTTCAGCAATGATAAAATGATAAAATGGCTTCACCCGGGTCGTCTGCTTTAACGCATTTCTTTACACATGAGACACAAGTGACAATGCTACAAATTTCAACCAAACTCCATTGATTATTGTGCTACTTTTACGCATTTGTGCTCACCGGCAAAATTGTCTATATTGAAAAACATATTAAATCATTAATTATGATTGATTACACACACATGTAGTGTTCGGCGTGTAAATAAGAGCAATATCAACCCGTATTCAAATAAAAAGTGACTTTGATAATAGGCCAAACTATCCGCCGCTATCACCCAGAGCGGTGTATGTTGGCGGTTGGGAGAGTGATAGGAGCGATAGCTGAGCAAACAAAAAACCTTCTAAGTTATCAGACACAGTGCTGCTGGGTTGATGTAATTAAAGCCGAATGTGAGAGTAGTTGCTAATGAGTTAAATCACGCACTTCAGATTATTTCAGAGCCTACACAGATTTGACGGGAGAACCTGAAGCAAGAAATGCCACTTTTTCTAATGAGGTACTGTACGGTTGACTTGTAACAAGGAAAGGACGCTCATCGTTACTTCACTTCCTGGCAATAAGCGTGGTCTCTTAAAAACAAAAGCAGTCGGTTGCCAGCCGTTGTTTCCAACCGGACTGACAACTCCTCCGCCCACAAACACACATTTCAAGTATTTCGGTTTGACGCGGAGCTTTTTCAGACTCCATCTTCAGGAAAAAGCCTCCAGTTTCTCCTCAGTCTCAGATTGTGGGCTCATTCTCAGCCCGCTGAGGAGGCGCTAGCCGCCGGCTAACCGGTGCTGTTGAGGGGGAACTTACAGATGTGAGGAGCGGTCTCATCTGCTCGCTGTTTTCTTCCTCCATCTTCACAACACAGTGTGAAAACTCTTCTTCCTCTCCTCCTCCGGGAGCTGATAATTCATCCGAGTTAGCTGCTAGCTTCACCGCCGGCTCCTCTTCTTCTCTACACGTCTCTCTTCACCACCACTTTGTGACTGCCTGGAATATATTAACTCCAGCTGTAGAGCCCGCCTCTTTTTGATTGACAGCTCAGTCATCCGTTGACGTGGCAGCGAGCTCTTTGCTTCCACCAATCCTCGAGCGGGAAACATATAATGGGCGGGGCTTAACCGGCAGCGCAGCATCAGTTCTTCTCATCCAGTCTGTTGGTTGTTAGAGAAATAACATTATTATTAATTATATAACCATTAAATCAACTGTGAGAAATTTACATTTTACATTTTTATAAATGTATATATTTTTTAATATTTATCCCTTGTTTTTATTTTTTTCTCACTCTAATTTTTCACTTTTTGCCCAGCAAAACCTGAGAGCATGCCACACTGCATTTTACCATACAAGCTGTTGGTGTGTGTAAAAAGTTTATTTTATTGTGTTAATTTGTTTGCACATATTGTTCATTTAAACCAGGATGAATATTCTTTGTGACAGACAGCTCATCAGAGAGAGAGAGGTACAGTACTCAGAGAGTACAGCACCCTACATACCAACACAACACCACTTTATCCTGTTAAAACAATCCTCACAACTTGGATTAATTGTTATGAAAAGTCCCTTTTAATTCTTTTTATCTGAGGACCCTTGCAAACTAAAAGAATATGAATAACTTACAAGGTAATTGAGTAATGGGCACATAATTTAAGGGAGCCAACAACTCGTTCTTACACATCCGAAAAAATTACCTGCTTTGCAACCAGACCAGGCCTTTATTTGAGACAGGCCTTTATTTGTCAAAATGTGTCACCACACAGGGACACTAACAGGGACTAAGGGTTTAATTTAACTTTTGGTTTAGTTACATTTATCAGAAGGACTGCGTGCAATGACATTGATTGTTTACAAGAAATTCAAACATGGTTGCACCAGATTTAGCGACCTGTAGGTCTACACTTAACGGGCTGACACAGTCCATACAATTATTATAAAGCAGTGGTTCCAAACTAGTGGGTCGCAGTCCAAAATATGGTCGCGGGCCCCTTCTGAATGGACCGCAAGTGACTCACAACCCTGTCAAGTTAGTAAAAAACACACTTTATTTTTAAGTACAGTACTTTTCCAAAACATAGCTTGTAGAGACAGCTAATAAGCTCAGTGACCTGATCTAATGCAAGTATGATGCTGAATGTGTTGAACTGTGGGACCTCGACCTAATGACTGGGGAGAAATCTGGACCCTGTGGATGGACCAGTTGGAAACCACTGCAATAAAGAACACAAGAAAAGCAGGTGCCCCACACAACAGAGGACAGCAGGCACACTCTCGACAGCATGTAATCCAGTATAGTTAACACAATAACTACATTTTTAAAGTGATTAAAAATTTAATTTAATTGATTTAAAGTGAGTTATTAGTGCAAACAGCGTCATGCACTGTGCAATTCAAGTGAAGTATGAAATATACAATACCTACATTTAAAGTGACCAATGCAGATGTCCTGCACTATAAAAACATTCATCGATTAATTTTCCATAACCACTTATCCTGTTGGGGGTCATAGGTATGCTGGAGCCTATCCCAGCTGACACTGGGTGAGAGGCAGGGTTCACCCTGGACAGGTCACCAGACTATCACAGGGCTGACACAGAGAGACAGACAACCATTCACACTCACATTCACACCTACGGACAATTTAGAGTCACCAATTAACCTGCATGTCTTTGGACTGTGGGAGGAAGCTGGAGCACCTGGAGGAAACCCACACTGACACAGGGAGAACATGCAGACTCTGCACAGAGGGGCTCCCCACCCTGGGTTCGAACCACTCTTGCTGTGAGGCGACAATACTAACCACTGCACCACTGTGACACCAACTATTTAAATTTAAAAATGATAGTAATTATTATTATTAATATTATTATTATTATTAAAAAATTACAAATACAATAAGAAATACACAATAACTAGATTTAAAAACTGACCAAGTTACCTGTGCAACATGATAAAATATGATAAATATATATTTTCCCTGCATATAGTCAGATATAAATGAGTTAAATATAAATAAAAACGTGTAGGATGAAGCTACAAAAATCTCTCAGGATGACACTGAATAAAAGGAACAAGTGATAGAAAGGCTGCTACAAAATAAATAAAAAATAAAATGATATGTCGTTAACACTGTAACTGGGAAGTTACTGATTTTTGATTATGATGTTTATTAAACATAAATAAAGATGATGAATATTTGACAATATATAAATTAACCCTTCCATCCTTGAATCCTAACATTGGTTTATTTCATTGATAAGACTTTTCACATACTGCTAAGGAGGAAAATTATTACAAGTAAATGAAATTTAGTGAAATGTTAAAACAATGTGTATGATATGTGCGCTGTAGCTGACAGAATATAACAGGTGAACAGTTTTTATGACCACACAAGCACACACATGTTGAAAATCTCAGATTCCCTGTAAGTACTTCTCCCCAGGAAAAGAAAATTCCCAGTAAATACCTGACTCGTAACATCCAGCACCCAGTAGGTGTGATATGTGTGGTCGTATTATTGGTGCTACGAGAGGACAAACATCAGTAGTGAGTGGCTTTTAAAAATGTGTGTTGATTTGTGGAGATTATCATGTTGTGCATGTGTAACAGGGTCAATGTACATTTGTAATATTAATTATTATAATTACACAAAATTTGTTTCAGTTGTTATTACCTGACACACTCAGACCTCCATAGGCGATATGAGGAACGTTTCATACTCAGTTTCTGTCCCCCCACGTTCACCACTGGGGGGTGCCCCACCTGTAAAGGGGTGTCTCACCTTACCTCTCCCCTTTTGCTGCTGTACTCCCTGGGAGAGGTAAGTGACATCACTCTTGTGCTGTTTATAAGTTCATTTTTCAGCCTAAAGTTATTGTATAATATGCTAATATATTCCTGTGTCACTTAATCTGTGTAGGGGCTGAAGCTATATGGTTGTAATCGATGGAGGATTTTGTTTTTTCCTGTTGCTGTCAGAGTTGTCAGGAATAAACAGAGACCGCCTCTAAACACATCCACAGTCTGGGCTCTTCATATCAACACAACACAGACAACACCAGAGTCCACCGGTCACACATGTTCAATGCATTTTCTACTGCAGAGATTTTTCATTCATCCAAAAAGAGCCACAATATATTAAAAGGCCTGTTGAGCTGTAAATACAACTTATTGTCCAGGTATATAGAAACAAAGACATCAAAAAGGGGAAGACAAAAATCACTTATTTCAGAGGGTCATGGAGGCTGTTGTCAAAGGGGCGTTAACACAGACAGTTGTACCGGGGCCTGTGAGGTGCAGGGGCCCTCCAGCAAAGTATTGGATGGAGAATGGGCCCTTATGAGAGACTGTCACCTTGGAAACATGCCTGTGCTCAAAGATGAACTCTCATTAAGTTAAAAATGCTGCCATTTGTCATATATGCCCTCAAAAAAGGTAAACCCATCTTCTGTCTTGGTTTTGTTTTTGTAAAATAGTGGGTAGTGTCTATAATAAATAAATAAAAATTAATAATAATATAATAATATAAAATAGTAAAATAATAATTATAAATAAAATAATAAATAAACAATTAAATGAATAATTTCTTATTTTCTGTGGTATTTTTATCATCTACAGATGTGAAATGATGATTGCTCTAAAATGGAAGTTGATGCTGTCCAGTGTCGTGTCTCTGTTTGATCATGTGACCAGATGATATGCACACGATAGCGTACACTGGGGCCCGTCATGATAGCGTACACTGGGGCCCGTCATGATAGCGTACACTGGGGCCCGTCATGATTGCGTACACTGGGGCCCATTGTAACTACATTACGCCCCTGCTGCTGTCCCACAATGCAACACTCAACATACATGAAGCTGCTCTGCCAAATAAAGTTGGACACTCAGGTAAAAGTTCATCAGACTGCTCATTAAACAATATAAAGTGAATTCTTAGACAACCATTTTTACCCCTCTGGTTGAAAGTTTCAGTCAGTTTCATCTCTGACAGAAACCAGTGATGTCACAGTGACCTGGAGTGCACCTGTACCTCACAGCAGACAGGTGAGAGGTTAACGTCAGCTGAGACAAGATTTACAGGTCTGTTAAGTTTCACTTTAAACCTACAAGAACTGACTTTTGTTTGGTCACTTGGTGAACACAACATCAACTTATCATTCAACTCATCCTCACTGTGACCTCGTCACATGTCCACGTTTGGTCATGGACTTTCCACGTCCACATATGGCGTCCAAGGTACCCTGGGTGTGTTGGTTGTTGACGTTCTGGGACGCCGTGTCAACTTCAGCCTGTTACATGCATTGTCTGTTTTCAAAATACACTTCTGTTTTCACAGGAAATGTACACTGCTGAGAATCACTATAAAGCTCCATAGAGCCGAGGGGAGCTGCACACTCAGCTGATCACTCTCTGCAGGTTCATCACACACACAGTCTCCTGCTAGAACAACACAGTGATGTGTATTAAAGGGCATTGTGGGAAACGTATGACGTGACAAAGTGAAGCAGTGGAGACGAGGCAAATCAAACAAACACAGACAGTGTAAAAAAGATGAATATTGTATAAACATGACGAGCAGGAAAGTCATTTCTCACACCCTTTGAGACGGGCCCTGAAGGCACCACAGCTTTTCAGGAAACAGAGATTTTTCAGCTAATGATGGAAAACAAAATTATAATTGTTAAAAGTGAGAATACATCATGCTGGAACGAGCTGCTTCACAGTTTCTGAGTGAAGTGACCTTTTGAACAGCTTATCTGTGATTAGCAGCTTCATGTTGGCGTGGCGTTTCCCTCCTGCTGCTCTAATCCTGACAGATTATTTCATTACACTCAAGTCATTGTTGTTCCCACAAAGCAGCACAGGGGCCCCTGGCTCCCCTCACACGCTTTGATCCAACACGTCTGTCCTGGGAAATAAACCATGAGGCAGGTTTATCAGTGTCAGAAGGACAGAAGGTCATTTAAATCTCTAAAATGAACTTTTATAAGATGACCCTTTGAACACACATCTCATAATTAGTTCTATTAATAATAATGAAGTTATTGTGAGAAATATGAGAACGTTTCTCCTCCTGATTTTTGTGTATTTAATGTGTCATAACTATGAATAAAAATGAAAACAGAAGTGTGACAGGTTGTCTGGGAACTAAAGAATCTGATAACTGTGATGATAATAAACTTTGTCACAGCTCAGACTTCATGTCTAAGAATGTAAAAAAAAATAAACTCTTATAAACTATTATAATCAATACAAGAAAATAAGAATGATTCTGAATGTGACACAGTGTGTCTAAAATATGATCCAGCATCAAGTACTAGGAATAGGAATGAAGGAAAGAAAGAAAGAAAGAAAGAAAGAAAGAAAGGAGGTAAAAAAGGAAGGAAGGAAGGAAGGAAGGAACACAGAAAGAACAAAGGAGGACAAAATGGAAGGAAGGAAGGAAGGAAGCACGGAAGCACGGAAGGAAGGAAGGAAGGAACACAGAAAGAACAAAGGAGGACAAAAAGGAAGGAAGGAAGGAAGGAAGGAAGGAACACAGAAAGAACAAAGGAGGACAAAATGGAAGGAAGGAAGGAAGGAAGCACGGAAGCACGGAAGGAAGGAAGGAAGGAACACAGAAAGAACAAAGGAGGACAAAAAGGAAGGAAGGAAGGAAGGAAGGAAGGAACACAGAAAGAACAAAGGAGGACAAAAAGGAAGGAAGGAAGGAAGGAAGGAAGGAAGGAAGGAAGCAAGCACGGAAGGAAAGAAGCACGGAAGGAAGGAAGGAAGGAAGGAAGGAAGCAAGCACGGAAGGAAAGAAGCACGGAAGGAAGGAAGGAAGGAAGGAAGACGGAAGGAAAGAAGCACGGAAGGAAGGAAGGAAGGAAGGAAGGGAGACAGACAGGACAGAGAGAGAAACTCAGTGAGGATTAATTATGATAAAGTCCTTTATTATTATTTTTCATCAAGTTATTTATTTCTATATCTGATTGTGTCATGATGTGCAGATGGAACAATATCTGATGATTCAGGAAAACCTGAGCTCCTGTAGTACAGTGTGTGTGTGTGTGTGTGTGTGTGTGTGTGTGTGTGTGTGTGTGTACAGTGTGTGTATTATCCTGCTGATCCACATTAAAGCTGCCCCCCCCCCCCACTCTCTCTCTCTCTCTCTCTCTCTGGTTTTCATTAAGTGAGCAGATTAAGCGTTGAGCTGTCGGCAGGAGTCGAGGCGCCGCGCAGCTTTCTAATTAATATTTCAGACGACCTTTGACCTGCTGCGTGTTACATAACACCGTCCTCTTTATTGTTCAGTCACAGCAGCTTTATTAAGGTGGCACAGTGGCCTCAATCAAACACTCAGAAAATGATCCTTAAAATCAGATTTTATCAGATAAACTTAATGATAAAAACATTTCATGGTTTCAGCTTCACAAACGTGTTTATGCTGTACTCTAATAATACATGGTGCATATGATCTACAGTCTGTGGTGTGAAATTAGTTAATTAATTTTTTCAAATAAATTTTCAGTAGTTTCAGGTTCCAATAATGTTTCATCAGTAAACTCACTGACAGGATATAATGTCGTCCGTCAATAAACAATCAATAACCAATAAACATCCAGCAACACACACAGGAGTCTGAAACACTGTCATATTTATTTCCGATAATAAACAGACTGTGAATATGAGACAGTAAGTTTCCAGTTAATCTTGTCAGTCTACTAATTCTTTAAATAAGAATTATTCTTATTACAATAAACGTTAAAGCAACACACACTCAAACACACTAACTGAGTCGTGTCTTTAACTGGTGAGTGAACACTGGTTGATTTAAACACGAAGTCACCATCACCATCTTTTCCCTTTTTACCACCAACTTAAAGATACATTTCCTGTTTGTGTTCAGCACAGTTAGAGTAAGGTTAGCCTAGCTTAGCATAAAGACTAGAAACAGGGGAAACAGCTAGCCTGGCCATTGACAGTTTAATAACACACCTCCAAAGTTTACTGATGACAATATGTGCTTAAACTATTTCCTGGTGACAAAATACTGATTCGTTTTCTTTAAAAAAAGGTTTATTGACCTAAAAATAGTCAAATTTTAATATATTAAACCTAAAAATTACACAATCAGCCCAGAAAACATCCTTAAAAACATGTCAGTGACATGAGAGAAACAAAGTGCAAATTATGGTCCAGTTATTAAATAATTATTAAGACAAAATCATCTGTTATTTGTTTTATATATTGTGATGCTTAAACATATTGACTTATATCTACGCTGCAAAATGATTTTAATATTTAAAAAGTATATAGAAAACCACAAAATATTTTCGATCAGAGTGTCTGATCCTGTGGTTAATGTTGGTCATTATTTCTAACTTTTCTATTTCTTCTAAAACGTCTTGAAAACTATGTTGGAAATAATTAGTTAAGGCCTGCCTCTTCTCTTGTGGTGTTCCCCAGGGGTCAATTCTGGGTCCTCTTCTGTTTTCTGTTTATATGCTTCCTCTGGGTCAGATCATCTGTAGGTATAATATTAATGTCCACGGTTCTGCAGACGACACACAACTTTATGTTCCTTGAAAGTCTCTCTCGTGCAGATATGTAAGGTGTTGGATGTAACGAAACTTCCTTCAGCTCAATGAGTCCAAAACTGAGGTCCTTCTTTTGCCCCCCCAAACTGGACCTCTGACTTAACAAAGAACCTTGAGAACCTGTCCTCCAATGTAAAGCCTTATGCCAACAGTTTGGGTGTCATCTTTGACTCTGAGCTCTGTTTCAACATACAGATAACCAAAAGTCATGCAATTTCCTTGAATTAGAAACATGCAACAGTTAAACATTTTTTATCCTATCCTTGTAAAAGTCATCCATACTTTCATCTCGTCATGTCTGATTCCTGTAACTCTCTGTATTCAGGGCTCAGGCAAAAGGTTATTTCCCGTCTAGAGCTCGTTCAAAACTCGGCTGCCAGACTTTTAACTAATTCCAAGAGACAGGACCACAACATACAACTCCCACCGTGCAATACTACACTGGCTACATGTTAGGTATAGAACTGATTTTAAACTTTTACTTTTAAAGCCCTACACGGCCTTACTCCTACATATATTGTAGATTTACTCGTGCCCTATGAGTCTAGCCGCTGCCTGAGCTCCTCAGGTACAACCCTCCTATCTGTCCGCGCCTCCTTACAAAGCAAACCAGGTGTTTTCTGTCAGAGCCCTGCAGCTGTGGAACTTTTTGGATGGTGTATACTATTTTATCCAGCCCTTAAAGCACTTTGTAACTGTGTTTTAAAGGTGCTGCACAAATAAAGTTTGTTATATTATCCTCAAAGAGAAATATTCCTCGTGAACACACCTAAGATGCATCTAAAGTTCCAGCAGTGTTAAAGATCTAAAACATGTTTACAGACACAAAATACAGAAAATGCTGCAACATTAAGCTGCTGATATGAAATCGAATCAAATAAAGACTGAAATAACTGACGGGCTGAGAACATCATTCATCAGTTGTTAAAACTGTTACAGACTTAAAAACATTAAGAATTGTTTACAAAAACCTTTTGTTAAATAACTTTAAATACAGTTTAAAAAGTTCCTAAAACTGCAAACCTTAAAGATACACTACACGGCTTGGACACTGTGTAACATGTGAGCGGGACACTTTGTTCATTAATGTGCTGCTAACAGTCTGCAGCAGGAGCTCCCACTGAGACACTCAGTCCTCTGCTTCAGTACAGTTTGAGGTTCTTGTACTTGACTGTTTCTATTTCACACTACTTTGTGTTTCTACTGCAGAACATTTATCTGACAGCTTTAGTTACTCTGTAAATTCAGATGTTACAAACAAAACGTGAGATTAATTCAATAAAAAACACAACGCTTTGTCATAAAGTAAAAGTAAATAAAGTATTAAAATTAGATGTAACATTAAAATACAGTTTCCATATTAATGCATCAGTAATAATGATCCAATATTATGATATATTAGATCTAATGCTGACACATCACTTCTATGTGTTTTGTGAGTACTTTTACTTCAGAGTACTTCCTCCATCACTGAGTATCAGTACAGTCCGACACTGAGGTTGGTGTCCAGGTGTCATTTTAACGTTTAACCCCACCCTCAGTCCTCCGTCTGGTTTTTATTCACTCTCAGAATAAGAACTGACTCAGGATCAGTCTGAGCCTCTCGTCCATCTGAACAGCTGCGACGCCCTCTGGTGGTCCAGCACCACCACCATCATCATCATCATCATCATCACTGCTCTCCTGCAGCTGGGCCGAGGTGGAGGTGTCAGAGTGGCAGATGGAGGCCTCTCTGCTGGGCGGAGCTCAGCATCAGCACCTTCCTCAGGTGAGCCAGGACCAGGTGCTTCATGCTGCCTGACGGCTTGGAGCGAGCCAGAGCAATGGATTCTGGGAGGTCAGGTCTGTGAGGCAGAGAGGGGAGAGGAGGGGTGGGGGTGATGACGGAGTTAAAGCTGGTTCTTCTCCAGACAGGAAGTGAGAAGGTGTGGCTGAACTGTGATACTAATACTGTGACTATAACTACTGCTGCTGCTACTGTTACTACGACAACGACTATCACCACTGTTACTATGCTAATATGCTGCTACTGTTAATACTTCCTCTGTCCTCCGGTGCTGGAACTCTACTGCTACAACTAACAATGTTGTCAGCTCATTTCAGACCGGACCAGTTTATGTTCTGATTCTAACTGGTTTATGTTACTGGTTCATGTATTTCACCTGGTGAGTCTGCAGTGGCGTTTGCTGTGGAGGCCGAGGCCCTGCAGCCTGATGGTGGGGGGGCGATGGGGGCCCCCCGGAGCCCTCAGGTTCCTGGACAGAGCCGACAGAGAGTCTCTGTAGACCAAACCACGACGAGACGTCACGATGGGACAATGATGACACGTCGCCAGCTGAAGCACAGAAGAAGAAATTAATAGTTTATTTACTGACTTTAAGTTGTTTATTATTTGATTCTGCTTTGCTTGTTTTGTTTTGTTTTATGTCGTATGCTTTATTTTGTTTGACTTTTTGTTTCTTTTAACATGTTCAGTAAAATCGTTCAATCAAATTCAATCAAGGAGTGTTCAGATCCTTTACTACAGTAAAAATACTAATATCACACTGTGACAATACTTCACTAAAAGAACAACTGCATTCAGAACCTTACTTTAATAAAAGTATTATTAACAACATGTACGTAAAGTAAAGTGTTTGTTGCAGTAACTGTTTTCTTATTCTATCTTTTTGGATGAATATTCCTGCTGCATTAATGTTGCATGGTGCTGCGGTCGATGTTTACGCTGATCAGTAACTACAGTAGGAAACAACAGACAGGAAGTCACAGTCTGTAGATTAAGAGTAATGAAAATATAAAATACCAGCAGACTGATCCTTTATGAAGTTTATGTGTTGACAGTTTCCTGTCACTGATCTGAGAGCAGCTTCAGTCTTTTAGGGCGTTGGATCTAAATCGAGCTCTGTGTCTGCAGGGCGGCTCCCGGGGGCCGCTGCAGCTGAGAGAGACCTACTTCTGCTTTAATTAGACCTCCTCTAACACACAGAAACACTCTGGTGTGAACCAGCTCACTCTCATCTGTGTAAAGCAAATCATGTTTTTTGTTGATTTGCATCCTTTAATTTGTTTTGGTAAATAAAAACAAACTGTATGAATGTGAAACAGCAGAAAAGAAAGGCTAAAAATGTAACGATTCTGATAAAGACCTTAAATTATTTCTCTTTACACTTCACACTGCTGCACTTCTTTTAAAATGTTGTATCTGACGTGATCTTATGATTTATAGTTTTATGATTTTATGATTTGCTGACTTTGTGCTGTTTTTTCTGTTTTCATCTAAATTTTTTATTTTAATTTGTATTCAAATGTCCTTTTGCTGTTTATGGAATTGCCCTGTTGGCCTGTTTTATGTTCATTCTGTCCATTTTGTCATTTTCATTTTATTTATTTTATTATTTTATTATTTTATTTTTTTATTTATATTTTCTGTCAGTTTATGTGATGCATGCAGCACGTGATTCCCTTATTGTAAAGCACTGCATGTCTATATAAAAACAAAAAGCTATATAAATAAAACTTATTATTATTATTATTATTATTTATGGTGAGTTTACATCTTATTTCACATGACCACTTGTTTATTATTTAATTATTTAAATTGTTCATCTTTTTATATATATTTGTGTATATTGTATATTATTACCATGTGTTTTATTTCATTATTGCAAATTGTGAATCCTTAGTGCAAAATATAACTTTATAATGGAAAATGTTTGTTGATTCCACATGAAAATGTTTAAGTTACATTTCTAAATATCACTAAAAATATAAACAAAAAATATTTTTGTAAAACAAAGTTTTAACATGATAACATTATTATTATTATTATTATTATTATTATTATTATCATTATTATTATTATTATTTCTTATGTTTCCAGGCATTTAAGTGTAACATATGTTGGAGGTGGACAAAATTAAATAAACACCTCATAATAAAATACTATTTAAAAGCAACAATAAAACATTACAGTGACTGAACATTATGAGCTTCATGGAGGTTTATTAAAGATTCATTAACAGATTGTGTGTTAAATTCTACAGAGGTTATTTTTGTGTCCACGCCTGAACTGTGACAAACAGATTAACAGGTTAAAAAAAAATCCATCCCAGTTGTGACACAGATAAATTTGACACTGAATTAATTTGACTGGAAAGTTTCTTTTATTTATTTATTTATTTATTTATTTTCATTAATCAACCTTTTTCTGACGTTTTAACATTTTTTTCCTGACATATAAAATGATAAAACATCTCTGCTGTCTCCACAGATCACCTCCTCTCTTCTTTGTCTCCAAGTCAGATTTATTTAAAGTGAAACTAACAAAGATCTTCATCATCATCATCATCTAATCACAGAACCAAACACATTAAAAAATGACTGAATATTAAAAATAACGTTTGATCTACTCACAGAGACGAATGTTGCCATGTTGCTGCTGTTGATGTCACTACAGAGAGATGAAGAGTGTGTCTGAGTCTTTGCTCTCATTGTGTGTGATGTCACCAGGAGGGCAGGGCTACATCCACACCATGATGTCATTGTGTAAGACTTCCTATAAAATCTAATCCAGAGCCAGATTAAAGATTAAAGGACACACACACACACACACACACACACACACACACACACACACACACACACACACACACACACACACATTCAGTGTATATAGATATATATATAGATACATGCACGTGATCAGTGTGTTTAAAGACTATAATCAGAAAGATGTCTTTATTTCCTGAAAAACTGTCCACAGTTTTACAAAATGTTTTGACCAACATTATCGTCACATTTCCTGAAATGAACAAAAATGTTTCTGGAAATGTTCAAATATATCTTTAGTTAATAAAAATATAGACATACATATCACCCAACTTTTTGGGGGGGATTTCCATTTCCAGAACTCTCCTGCTTGTCCTCACTCCCCAAAAATGTCCTACTGTATATGTCCTAACTTTACAAATTCTCCTCGTCTCCAAAAAATGTCCTCGCTTTCCTTAAAAGAAAATCACCCCACTTTTGCAAAAAACTTTCCAGATTTGTCCTGATTTTTCAAAAATGTCCCCACTTTCCTCAAAAATCCGCGAATGTCCTCACTTTCTTCAAACACACACAATGTCCACACTGTCCTTAAAAAAAAAAACACTTTGAAAAAAACCTTTTCAGAATTGTCCAAATTTTACAAAATGACTTTGCCTCCCAAAAATGTCCTCACTTTCTGAAACCATCCAACATGTTTTCACTTTTAAAAAATCTCCCTTATACCTCTACAATGACTTTATTTTGCAAAAAAAGGGTCCCACTTTCCAAAAATGTCAAAAAGAATCCAAACTTTTCAAAAGTGTCCCGATTTTATGAAATGTCTTTACCTCCCAAAACTGTTCTCACACTCCTGAAATATGCAGAATGTCCTCACTTTTAAATTTATTAAACTAATACACACAAATGTCACTGTTTTCCAAAAATGTGCTCCCAATTTTCAAAATGTCCTCAGTTTTTTTTGTTTAAATTATATATAGATGTACCTATAGAGATAGATTTGAAAAGTCATGACTTTAGGAATTGGGCACTCCCCTAAGCACCTATTTTTGGAAAATGTCCTCACCAAAACTTATCTTCACTTTCCCTAAAAAAAAAATTAAAACAATTTTTTTAAAAAACATTTTGAAAATTGGTAGCACTTTTTGGGAAAATAAGGACATTTAGGATGTCCAAAAAGGATATCAGTTTCCAAGAAAGGTTGTTATGTTACCAAAATGTCCTCATTTTACAAAATGTCTTCACCTCCCAAAATTGTCCATACTGTTCTAAAAAAAAATCACCCTACTTTCAAAAAAAGAAAAAAACTTTTTACAAAATGTCCTCACTTTCTTAGACCATCCAAAGTGTCTTCACTGTTAAAAATATCTCCCTTATGCTCCTAAAAGGACTTTATTTTCCAAAAAAGGGTTCCACTTTCCAAAAACGTCCAAAAAGTTTCAAATTTTTTATAAGTGTCCCAATTTTATAAAATGTCTTCATTTTTGTTGCTTTTTGCTTTGTTTTGTTTTAAATACATTTTTTCTTTATATCTAATTTTTTGAAGCCCTAATTTTCCGGAAGTGTCCAATTTTGGAAAATGTCCTCACCTCCAAAAATCATCTTCACTTTCCCTAAAATGTCAAAAAATGATTCCAAGCGGTGGTTTCCAAGAAAGGTTGTTACGTTACCAAAATGTCCTCATTTTACAAAATGTCCCCACTATCATGGTCAAAAACTGCTGTAAAAATAACAACTAGAACAGCACACACACACACACACACACACACACACACACACACACACACACACACACACACACACACACACAGTGTCCCACATTGAAAGTGTAGCTCTGACAGTCAGTTAGATAACAGCTGACAGTTACACAACTACAACAACCAGAATTAACAAAAGGAGGTTTAATGTAGAGCGAGGATTACAGTGTGTGTGTGTGTGTGTGTGTGTGTGTGTGCTCAGCCGGAAGCCATACTTGTCTGTTTAGACCTTACAGTAATGAGGTTATTGATCACTGAGGGTTAAAGAGGGGAGCCATCGCCACCTTGTGGACAATCTGAGAACAACACACACCAGGTGATTCTGTCCAGGTGTTCTCAGGTGTCCACATACTTTTGGCCTCATTGTGCAAAAGCAGAAACACAATTCTTAGATTTTGAATAATTAAATCTTTATAATAAAAGTGATTTATTGTCAGGTTTTGTCCATGAAGACTGTCTGAGCAGCTCTGCTGTTAATGAACCTGTCTGTAGCGCCATCTTGTGTCCAAACACAGAACATGTCCCCAACAACAAAGAAATTAAACAAGTTAAATATACATGTTTTTTTTATAATATTTAATGCTACTTTTGATTCAGTAGTTTAATTGCTGAACATCTTAACTGGATCTAAAAAAAATATGATTCTTTTATAACCTTTAAATTAACTGTTCCTGTTGTGATTAATGTGAGTGAAACACATTATGAATGAAAGGAAGTGTCCTAACACACTCTGCTTCTATAAATAAATACAATGATAATAATAATAATAAAAACAGTGTTTCCCTTTATTTTTGTTGTTTTAAACTGTTCACACATGTTGATATAATAATAATAAAAATAATGTAGATGTTATTATTTGATTATTGGATAAATATCACATTCACATAATAAAGTGGACAAAAAGTTCAAGCTTCTTGATTGTATTTTTGCTCGTTTTTTTTATGTTTTTAAATCTTAATAGACAAAAATAAAAACATCTGCTGATGTTAAAATATGATCTATTGAATTTTCATGTTTATATGTTTTAAAACATGTACATTTATTTTGACAATCATATCTATTTATTACTTAATGTGAGTTAATTTCCTTTTTATCTCTGCAGTAGTTGGTGTCTTGTGCCTGATTGATTAACTTGTTGCTTCCTTTCCTTTCACACAGAGCTGTGTGTGTGTGTGTGTGTGTGTGTGTGTGTGTGTGTGTGTGCTGAAGCAGAACAAGATGAAGCTCAGACTCATTTGACTGTCAAACTGACCCCAGATCAGATCAGGAAACTGAAAGACAACCAACAGCAGTTCGGCTGACCCAACAATGATCAGAGCATTAAAGCTCCAGTGTCACATTCAGGAGCACATATTGGCAGATATATAATATAATATAATAAGTATGTTTTCCACAGAGTATAATCACCTGAAGATAAGACTCATTGTCATGTTTCTACAGTAGCCCAGAACGGACAAACCAAACACTGGCTCTAGATAGAGACATTAAGTTTCGGGTCTTGGCCACCGTCGCTCGAAGCCACTGTGTGACGAGAGCGTCAGAAAAACACTGATTTTTAAATGTCAAACTGCTTCATTCAGTGTTTTTATTGGTTTAAATCATCACGTCTGTTTGTTTCAGGGAGGAAGTGATAATTCACCTCACTGTAAAAACCTCCTGAGCGTCAGGGGCAGGTTGCATAAAACACCTTAAGTTAAGATTTTCCTTAAAGCTCCAGTTAAGGTTTCCTCAAAATACTAAAATCGGTTGCACAAAACACCCTTAAGTCTTCTCCTTAAGATTTCCTTACGGACGAGCAGTATGGAGATATTTTGTGGTTTCAATTATGTGTTTTTGGGCGTTTGAATCTGGGGCGCCGTCAGCCTCCATTAGGTGGAGTTGTGTTGCTACCTCCTCTCCCCTTGGATCTCTGCAAGTGTTGTGTGGACTCTAAAACTTCACCTGAGCCTCCCTCGGCATATGGGTGAGTAGATAATGGCAGAATTTTCATTTTTGGGTGCACTATCCCTTTAAGTATTTAAGGTTTTCTCTTTGTCTTGGTCTTATATTAAGGACTCTGTAAACTGTTGCACAGAAGACCTTAGCAACCAAAGCAAGGTAAAACAAAAAAACACACTGAAGGTAACTCTGACTGTATCTTACCTGCAACGTGACTGAGTTTATGGTGATGAATGAAAAACACTAACACACCCTGAGCAGAGTGTTCTGTGACCAGGAGAACCTGAGGGATACGATTTTGATTTTAAACTTTAGATTTGACTGAATTCATTTTCGTTACAATTGTTTTTTGTTTCCTGGTACTTTTGGATGAAATTTACTTGGCAGTTTGTTGTTTCTATGATTGTATTCCTCCAGAAGTTTAATCTTTTCCTCCTCTGAGGACTTTTTCTTGTCTTCTTTTCGTCTGACATTTTTTTACTATCTAACTATGAGTCGACTCTGTGAGACGATAACAGGCGTCACGAGCGTGAGTCTAAGCAAACAAGCAAAGAGTCTCCATGGAAACTTTTACCGCTGTAAAAATCTAAGGAAACCACGTAAGGGACTCTGTGCAACTGTATAAGTCCCTCAGCTAAGCAGAATTAAGCCTTAAGTGTCATACTTAAGGTGTTTTGTGGAAACGGTCCCTGGATCTTAAGTTATCAGAGAAAAAAGGTGAGTGCACATCAGTAAGTGCTGAGCTAGCGGCCCATCTTTGATATGCCCAACAGTGTCAGAGAAACAGTGACTTGTAATGTGAAACTTCTTTATTCAGTGTTTTTACCAGTTTAAATCATCTGGTCTGTTTGTTTCAGGGAGGAAGATACTCTGTGGATACTTCAGCTCCTGAACAATGAACACTGAAGGAATTCTGACCAGGAGAAGCTTCAGCTGGTTGCAATCTGCAGTCCTCACCACTAGACTCCATTAAATCCCCCTAAATCTGACAAACTAAACCTTTAACCTTAAATAAAACTCACTACTCCTGATAGTTACTGCTTCTCCTCCTTGTCCTCGTCCTCCTCCACACGAACACTGATGTGCATCTTATGCAAACATCTTCCAAATCACCTCGTGTTTGACTGACAAATGTGTGTTTCCATATGTGAAGCAGAGGACGGAGGACGTGATTCAGGAAACTCTCTGAAGGTGAAGACTGACGACTGACGAGCAGGTGAGACTTTAACATTTCACCTCACAGATAGAAAATTATTCCGTTTGACTGAGTTAAAAATCGACCTCTGCACTTCAGAGTGACATTATAATCTAAAATGAGCCCAAATGATTCAGACAAATCCTCTGCAATGAAAGAACTTTCATAATTTAGTACGATTCCCTTCTTCGAGTTTATTAGTTAGACTTTAAAATGACAGTCAAATCTCAGTCGCCCCAAATTTGTTCATTCTGTCTGAGAGCTGAACTTGTGTGATTATAGACATTAGAGAATCTGACTTCAGTTTTATTCACTGCTGCCGCTTCTATTGATTTCCCTTTAAGGCGACAGATAATGTCCAGAGCTCGTAGACAAACTTGATCTTTAGCTTTCTGAAAGAGGTCGTTAGTGAAACGGGAACAGAATTGAAAATAAGCTGTGAAACATCTGAGTCTGTAAGAATTTGTCTGCAGGTTCTGGATCCAACTTTCATGAGACTCATCAGTGGCGATCCTGCCATCATGCGTCCTGCGCTCCTCGTCCTCCTGCTGGCTGCAGCAAACACAGGTAAAACACAGGAGCTAAGTACATTTACTCAAGTACTGTACTTAACTACAAAGTTAAGGCACTTGTATTTTAAGTCTCCAAAAATATGTTTGTTACACATCTAACTACCCGAAAGTTGAAAATCAACCAGCAGCTATTTTGATGGTTGAAGTAATTTTTCATGTAGAAACACATTATCTCTCACAGCGGTATGGACACCAAGGATGGCAGTCTTCCCAATAATATTTTAAATGCTGACATCTTGACATCACGTGTTAATTCTTTTCTTATGTTGAGAGAAAGTGCAAGAGAAAATTATTTTGTGTGTTGTGAGAACGAGCCGTAAAACTTCAATCAGTAGCCCGGGCTATTACTTGCTTCAATCACTGAACTTATTGGGCCTTTGACTTCTTTAACACAAAACTACTGTTACTCATAAAAGATGGAAGATACAATCAAATTGTTTGTTTGAACCAGTCTGAATATTACTTGTTTAAAAATTAGGCTTCAGATAATATATCAGTTATTAATCATTCATCTGATCTAACTCCGACAGACAGAGAATCAGAGAGTTACGGCACCTGGCACAACACCACTTTATCTTGTTAAAACAATCCGAATAACTTTGATTAATTTATATGAAAAACCCTTTTGATTCTTTTGATCTGAGGACCCTTACAGAGTAAAGGAATATGAATAACTTAGAGGGTAATGGAGGAATGGACACGTAATTTGAGGGAGCCAACAACCTGGTTTTATACAGCAGAAGAACTTCTATATAAAAACAAACTGCTTGGCAACCAGACCAGGCCTCTACAGCCCCGTCTCCACCAAACCCTTTCAGTCCAGCACCTTTGGAACCAGCAGTAAGCCTTCAGACATGGTACCTAGACCCTCGGTGTGTTCAGACAGTCCTCTTAAATGTGGGCGGGGTTGTTGTCACTCACTGCTCCGTCCAGCACTCGCTGTATTTCCTCATCAGCGGTGACACAGATGG
>NC_065511.1:42497647-42505979 GCF_006386435.1 Epinephelus moara
TATAGAATCAAATAACGAATTAAAACCAACTTATCGGGGGAAATGAACACTTGAACATACATTAGTGTGATAATAACTACCTGAAATAACAAGAAACATGTTTGGAGAAATTTTATTTGACGTGTACTTTGAGTAGACTTTTTTAAACATTGTTTGAAGCTAAATGTGGCAAAATGTTGATGTTATTTTCAGCGTGAGCCACTTTACAAACGGCACCCCATATTCCCTCCCAACGGCTCCAGCTGAAATTACATCGAGGTGTACAGACATAACACGGGATAAAAATATTGCTTTGTGGGGTTTTACTTTCTGAAAAAATACAACTGAAGGTTTAAGTTTTTTTGCTTCAGCATATATTTTCTTTCTTTCTCAGAGTCCACAGTCACTCCGCCTGAAGACAACACTGGTCTAAAATTCATTATTGCTTTTCCAGAGAACATCGCCTATTATTATCCTATTCTGCCCGAAAACAAGGTCCAAATCACCGCCATGCATGATCAAACCAAGGTCACCATCACAGCGCACCCCGACCACAGTACAATAATGACACTGGGCGCAGGGGCGACTCTGGATATCCCAATTGATAACAGAAAGGAGATGTGGAGGTCAGAAACAGTCTACGACAAGTCAGTCCAAATTACCAGCACAAAGAACATCACGGTCCTTGCCATCAGCCAAAAAAGCAACAGCATGCAGACTGCTCTGGTTATTCCCACTGACAGACTGGGCACAAAGTACCTCATCCCGCTGGTACCAGTGATCCAAGGAACCACTGCCCCTGCGAACATCGTCACGACAGATGTGACTGAAAGAGGCCCTTTCAGACTCATTATAATTAATGCAGACGAAGAAAACACTGTAACTGTTGAAGGTGCAGACACCCAAGTGGTTTCGCTTCAGCCCCACCAGATAAGTCAAATGTGGTTAAAAGAAAATAGGACGTTGCGAACTGTGACAGCCACCCAGCCCGTGGCGGTCCTCTTTGGTCACGCTTGCGCCATCCGGCACAACTGCACCTGCGGGCAGCTGTACACCTCGCTGCAGCCAGCCACAGAAAAGAAGCTGAAGTTCTACATTCCTCCTGTTCTGGCCAAGAATGCTGAAGACGAACCTCTTGTACTTCTGACAGAGAAGGATTCCTCCAAAGTGAAGGCCTTCAACCCAGACTCGCCGCTGGTCGAGGCAGCTGGCACAGCCATCTTCTACCGTCCGGGTTTACTCCTCACCCTCATCCCAGAGACAGACTTTGCCGCCTGCTATGTCATCAGCTCCATCCCTGATACGAAGAGTTTTGCTGTGATCGTGGTCCACAAGGATTTCATTGATGGGGTTCATGTTAATAGTGGTCTTTTGGAGGATGCAGACTGGCAGGGGCTGAAAGGGACGGACTACGTCTCGGCACTTACTGGACTGGCGTCAGGCAAAAGCGTCATCTGGCATGCTTCCTCCAAGATGGCTGTCTACTTTGTGGGCAATAAGGAAGGTACTTCGTTTGGGAACCCGGCGCCCATCATCAGTACGTCCCCAGGTATGGAACTGCACTTTAAACATGAGCCACACAGTCACAGTCCGACCTCCACCTTCACTTGAAGATGGATGTCGGAAGGAAACTTTGACGACTTTCATGTCTATTGATCAGCGACAGAGGATCACACATTAAGTTAGCCCCTTTTACACTGCCTGTTCAAGGTGGGAATGTTGTGCTGTTATTCTGCTGTTCTTTTTAAAAGGTACGATTGTGGAATGAGGGAACAGAGTTGTCTCACTTTGAAACTGGCAGTGGAGGCAGTAACAGCGCCAACTTGACATCTGTGTAAAAAGGACAGCCAGCAGGACTGGACAATTGAAGGGGCAGATAGGATGTTTTGACGACATGTTATCTGCGCAACCAACCCCTGGGAGATTTCAAAAACAGCTAGTGGCAGTTAGCAGCTCACTCAAAGAAAAACTGCAGCAAAATGTCCACAAATTAGGAAAACTATGAAGTCTGGGAGCTCCTTACTCTCCAAGCAGAGGACGAGATCAGCTGCCGTATAACAGGGATAATAAATGATTGTTATTGCTGATGATTTCATTACATGTCACACTAGAGGGAGATGCTATTGTGTCAGCCCCGTCACACCTCTGAGGCTCTGATCACACAGAAAGTGTTTCAGCAGCTGGAGGCGCCTTTTTGGAACAGTTTTAAATGAGAATTAAGCTTTATGCTGTTTTTGCTTTGCTACGCACCTCGTGTTTCTGCTCTCTAGGCGCCTGGTGTTTTAGCCGGAGAAAATAGGCCTGTAAACGTCCATGATGGAGGAGAAGCTCCTGGACCAACTGGTGGTACTCCCCATGATCCAGCCTCTTTTTTAGGGTCTCATGTACCCACACAGATCTCTGTTTATCTGCTGACAGCCTCTCACCCTCAACCAGAGCTACAGACAGTACCCTCTGCCTCAACATGGCAGCAGCTACACACTGATTACTGCAGGATACGTACAATAAATAAATAAATAAACAGTAGATTACACAACAAGGTAAAGGTAACGAAATGATGGGGTGGTTGCCTGGCAACACTAAAAAGGTGCAGAAGGCTTTTTTTTTAACCAATTTCTTTTTTCAATTAAAAAAAAAAAGGCAGTGCACTTTTGCAACCTGGGAAACACTTTCTGTGTAATCGGGCCTCCTGCCTCTGGGACCATGACCCCCGGACTGTGATGGTTCGGCACAAGTACAGAACTGTTACAGCTCTGTTGCTAAGCTATTGCAAGCAGGCCTCCACAGAACGATGCACAAAAGACACCACCGACTGATTTTTGTAAATGAGTAACATGTAAACATGTTAATGTTCTGATTAAAGGTGACGTCTAATTTCTGTCTCTGTCATGTTTCGTCTGAATGCCCCAACAGATTTCAGGGGTTGCGTCTTGTCTCCTGGGGTCTTGAAA
The DNA here is from genome assembly GCF_006386435.1 of Epinephelus moara. Taxonomy (NCBI): domain Eukaryota; kingdom Metazoa; phylum Chordata; class Actinopteri; order Perciformes; family Serranidae; genus Epinephelus; species Epinephelus moara. Next base: position 42,500,578 of record NC_065511.1, read on the forward strand.
ATCGGAGAAGTGGCAAACGGCTGGCGAGAATCCCTGAAGTACTGCAGAGACAACGGACTGGAACTGGTCAGCTTCCCTGAGGCCCAACTCCAGAGACAACTCTACGAAAAAATCCTGCAGGCCAAGAATAGCAGCGTGCAGGTGGTGTGGATCGGCTTGCGTCGGAGCTCCCAGTCTGGGGAATGGTACTGGTTGAACAAGGCTGTGGTCAGTGACACCAACTGGGGGGAGGGGGAGCCCGGCACGGTGCATGATGGTCAGTGTGCTATCATGAGTCTGATAAAAGGCGAGGGCTTTGGCTGGAGTGACGAGGACTGCTGCAAGGCCGCCCATCCTGTCTGCTACAAAGAACCCGTCCTCTTACCCATCGATGGTTCAACAATCTGACGACGGCTATCAAGACGGAAAACACGGATAAAACTCATTGAAAAACAGGCACCCATGACCATTCTGTAGGAGCCATGTCCTACTATAATTAATATTATCAGAATCTTAAAAGTTATTCCAGTAATGTTACAGTTTAGATTAAATCTGTGTTGATAGTTGAAAGATTTCCACAGACGAAGGAAAAGGTTTTTCAGAAATGTTCATGAACCTGAGTGTCACACCTTCAGCTAGTTTTGTCAGTCATGTTGTTTGATGAGGTTTGTCTGTGTCCTGAAAAATACAACACCAGGTTTAAGCTCCCGACTTTCCCACCAAACACAAAATTACAGAAAAGTACCATGAGTTCTTTGTTTCAAAATATCAAAGTACAGCCAACACGGAATATATACAATGTAGATTTTCAAAAAAGTTAAGCAGAATTTCTTAAATGCAAACTGTAAAGTCTGGAGCCTGACTGATACAGAACATTTGCTTTTCAGGCAGAATGCTCTGGATGCTGTCGGATTAACCAAATAGTTTTTTCAGTCACAGGAAACAGCTGGGCTAAAGCTAACTGTGGCTATCTCAGCTTATATTTAATGGTACAGTTTTTGTCTTTGTTTTGCTGTTTTACGACACATTACACATTAATATGGTGTAATAATATTTTATATGGTAAAATAAATGTCAGATTGTGGTTTGATTGAATATTTACTTATTGAGCTGCTTTTTAGCTCTGTATGTATCAGATAATTAACAACTGACTAAGTTTGTGATCTGATTGGTTATAGGACATAATCTGCTTCATTTTTGTGTCTTAATAAACTTAATTTAATCTGTAACAGTTTTATTAAATCTAACATAATGTGTGAAACTGGACTGCTGTTGGTTTTTATTTCACACATGTTCAACAAATATTTAAATACAACATTATTGATAATAATAAACAATAAAATCAGGAATAAAGAACCCACAATGTGTCAGTGTAAAGATGATATTAATAATTTAAAAAAACAAATGTGAAACAACCTATTTCAACTATTTGAGCTGCTCTGTTCTGCTTTTGTTAAACATACAGATGATTTCAGTGTTTCACGGTAGAAACCACATCAACCAAACTGCTGTTTGACAAATATCACATCTTTATCATATGTAGTCACATCCTGTCCTGACACATTAAGTCACGTTCAGTTGTTTTCCATATTGCCCCCAAAATTTCCTATCTTATTTTGGTCACTTACCTCTTGTCTCATTTCAGATCCACTTCCTGTCAAGTTTCCCGCCCTCATGTGTTGCACCTGTCTCTCTCGTCTTCCCTCTCCTAGTGTATCTAGTCTGTGTCTTCCCTTGCTTCTGTGCCAGATCTTGCTATCAGGCACAAACTTATGACAGACCCACAAAGCAGACAGACAGGATAATGTTCAGGGGTTTTAATCAGCACAGTCCAACGGGCAAATATCCAAATCAACAGGCAGATATGGGGAGCAAAAGTCTAAACACACACACTAGGAATACTGAGCTAAAAATGCTGGAACTCACAATAAGGAGAAGAATATCTGGCCCAGAAGGAAGGGACACGTGGTGCTTCTTAAAGAAAAGGGAGGATCATTAAATTTCAAGGAGGCTACGTCATCGAATCCTTCAGAACGATCCTTCAGATTCTACTGAGGACTGAATTCTTCCTTTAGGGAATTTTCAAGGATGCATGTGGGTATGTGCATAATTTTCCAGAACTGAAGGCGAGGCCTCTTCAGTGACACGCACCTGGACACTTGCTAGCCTATTCCCATGTGTGTTCACTGAATGGTAGGAAGGAGTCCTACCTAGCCTCTGTAGGACCTGACTTGGAAGGACCCGTCCTACTGAGGAACCATCCTTGAATTTGAGAATCACTGATGGACTGACTTATGGTGTGTTTGTGAATTCAGTCTGACGCTCGACGCTAAAATGAGAGAGCTGTTAGATAAAGGGAGCGTCCCGTGTCTACATGACTTAACGAACAGTTAATTTAATCACACATTCACTCTGCTCAGCGCTCTGCTGCTCCGTCACTCCAGTGCGGTGCTCTAGACAATGATATATTAACAATACATTTCAACAGCGCTCTGAATTTACGTCCTGTTTGTGCCAGAGTGCTCTTTGAGTATTTCTAACTCTAGCTCTTACTTATCGGATGTATTCCAACAACATCAGCTAAGCCTCGTTTCCATCGAGCAGTTCAGTTTGTTTCTGTCTCCACAGTGAAAGTTGTGGATGGTACCAACAGAAGCGTTGCTTAGCATCCCCATGTTTGGTCCCCCCTCTGTTGGGGTACCTAGCACACAGATCTGGTACTTAAAGGTGGAGCTAGAAACCCTGCAGTCTGATTGGTCAGTAGAGGACGGTCACTCTGGTTTTATGTAACCTCTGTTCATACATCAGTAAACTACAACTATAAAATGAAAGAGAAAAAAATAACTTCATTCACTGGGCCGACTGCCGGCAACTTTTAAGGTGGAACGTTAACTTGTAATGTTACTCAATGCATGAGTTGATGACGTGAATCCATCAGCACATCTTAAATTTCACTGTGACAACTTTGACCATCACTTTAGTTTTTATATGACACACACTTTTAGTAATGACTTTAAAAATATAGATTAATTTGGAGCGGATTATGTGAAGGTCATATATTCTAATCCTCACTTCCTGTGGGCTACAGCAACACTAAACCCCTGAGCTTGCCTGAGAAGGACTAAATGCACAAAGCTGCTATTTTTAAATATCCCATGGAGAGAGACTCTCACTGCAGCCTGTTCTATTTTGTTTTGAAAATGTGGGCGTGCAGCCTCGTTCTGTGGACGATAAACCAGGTTCCAAAGGGACTGGACTGAAAGGGTTTGGTGGAGACGGGGCATAACACTTTAATTTACAGAATCATTTCTAATCATGTTGAGGTTGTTGAATTAAATGACACAAGAAACAAAATAGTGATAGAGAACAAATATTTGCTCATTTTAAATTGAGCATTTATTTCAAGGACATTAATTCAGTACATTATACAGATCTGTCCAGGAAACTGTTCAGCCTGCTGCAAAGGCCTCCACTTATGGCTGTCCACATGACGGGTTATAGCTTTTGCAAACACATTAATAAACAGTGATTGACAGTTTATAAATATCTATTAAACGCTTATAAATGCCAAGTAAGGGGCATCAGTGTTACATAAAGTATATACATTAGTTTATTTCAGTGCAGGTTATTTCCACCAGCAGCTGACTCCCTGCAGAGCTCCTCCCTGCACCATCCAGACCCCCATCCCCACCAGCAGGAGGACCTTGGCCCCGAGAGAAACCGACAGGAGGAGCAGGAGAGGAGGCGAGGCCCCGCTCATGTACAGCGGGGGCCGGGGGGGCAGGACGTACAGGGTGGCCTGCTCTTTGCCCAGCGGGTTGGAGGCGCTGCAGGTGTACTGCTGGCCCGGCTCCACGTCTCTCAGCTGGCTGACGGTGTGGTAGAGAGCAGCGGAGCCCTGAGCCAGCGGACCGACCGCAACACCCTCCAGCAGGTCGTCCGGGCCGAGCCACTGGACGTCCGGCAGCGGGGAGCCCTGGACCCGACACAGGGCTCTGTACCCAGACTGCTCACTGCCCTCCACCGACAGCGCCAGGATCTTTGGAGGAGCTGCAGACAGACGGGAGGACGAATACATCTGCATTTAGACTTTGTAACATCAGACAGAGTTTTAATCCCCAGAATGCACATGATGTCTCAGTGTTAACGTAGCTTTAGGTCTGCATGAACATACCCTCCACTCTCAGCCTGGTCCCCATCTTGTCCTCAAAGCTGATGTGTTCACGTCCCTGAACCTCCACCCGGCAGTAGTAGCGTCCGCTGTCCTGCAGGTTGGCGCTGTTGATCCGCAGTGACAGGTCGTGTTCCCTTGGGTTGCCCTCCAGTCTGTAGCGCTGGTCCTGCTGGGGCCCCGGGTCGCAGGTGGGGGCCCCGAGCCGGCTGGTGCAGCGGTACAACACAGTGGCGCTCTGACCGTGGCCCAGACGCCACAGCACCTGCAGGGAGGAATGCTGGGAGTGCTGAGGGTGGCTAAACGTGCAGGGCAGCACCACCGGGTAGCCCTCCATGGCTCGGACCTCCGACTGCACGTTCATGGACCAGCCGTCATCTCCGCTGAGGGCCACTGGGGAGGGGGAGGAAAATCTATGGTTTAATGTGACAACTCAACAAGAAAAATAACTTGAGAGCCTGCGTATGATGCCTCCCCACACATATGAATGCATCAGCTCAGTCACTATAGAAAATGTTTCTGCAAACCTCTGTCATATCAACGTTTCTGAAGTGATGCAGTGATGCCTGCCAGGCTACAAACAGTTTCTATTTAGTCATTGCTGCATCTTCTGGCAGATTGTTAGCCATCAGACTTGGCTGTTTTTTAACAACCTGTCAGTGTGTTTTCACCAGAGGAAACGCATTTGGTTTTTTTCCTGAGACATCACTGCATTAGCAACCTGGTCTCACTCTAAAGTCCTCAGAAACCAGCGCTTAGCTTCAGCGTCAGACACTGACGAAAAAAGCTGTCCTTTCACGTCGGCATGATACATAGCTGGTTGCTGTTAATGTTTAACAGCACCGGTGCATCGGGGGAAATGTGGCGGGACAACAGCCACACTTAAAGGGATAGTGCACCCAAAAATGAAAATTCAGCCAGTATCTACTCACCCATATGCCGAGGGAGGCTCAGGTGAAGTTTTAGAGTCCTCACAACACTTCCAGAGATCCAAGGGGAGAGGAGGTAGCAACACAACTCCACCTAATGGAGGCTGACGGCTATGGGGTGCCGTTTGTAAAGTGTCTCACGCTGAAAATAACATCAACATTTTGCCACATTTAGCTTCAAACAATGTTCAAAAAAGTGTTGTGAATTTTTTAACGTCACCTTTTACCACATTTACAGCAATATTTGTTCACTTAGAAATATATTAAATAGTTAAATCTAAATATTAAATGTGGCACCTAAATGTTAAATATTAAATCTAAAT
>NC_065511.1:42506326-42508310 GCF_006386435.1 Epinephelus moara
ATTTAGATTTAGAATTTAGGTTTAATATTTAGATTTAGATTTAGATTTAGATTTAGCATTTAGATTTAACATTTAAATTTAGATTTAGATTTAACATTTAAATTTAGATTTAATATTTAGATTTAACATTTAGATTTAGCATTTAGATTTAATATTTAGATTTAACATTTAAATTTAGATTTAGATTTAACATTTAACATTTAGGTGCCACATTTAATATTTAGATTTAACTATTTAATATATTTCTAAGTGAACAAATATTGCTGTAAATGTGGTAAAAGGTGATGTTAAACAATTCACAACACTTTTTTAAACATTGTTTGAAGCTAAATGTGGCAAAATGTTGATGTTATTTTCAGCTTGAGACACTTTACAAACGGCACCCCATAGCCGTCAGCCTCCATTAGGTGGAGGTGTGTTGCTACCTCCTCTCCCCTTGGATCTCTGCAAGTGTTGTGAGGACTCTAAAACTTCACCTGAGCCTCCCTCGGCATATGGGTGAGTAGATAATGGCTGAATTTTCATTTTTGGGTGCACTATCCCTTTAAGTCAGCGGAGTCCGAGTACGGTGGGTGGGAGTTTGTGGTGGATGGGTCCATGACCAAACGTGGACATGTGACGAGGTCACAGTGAGGATGGGTTGGATATTACAGGTGTCTTAATCAGTGTCCCTCCCTCTGTGGGGACATGCTGACCCACACTACATCTGTGAAATGACCCCATGAAACTTTACCGCAGTGGTCGAGTGTTCAGGCTGCTCTCTCACAACACCAGTGAACTCATGACTCATCTGACTTTGTCTCATTTTTCCACAGTTTAAACACATCTGAACTCTGTCTCTATCTCATCACACAGTTTGTCCGTATGGAAGCAACTTGTTACAGTTCTATTAATAAAGGTTTTCAGGCACTGCACACACACACACTGTGTACACACACACACACACACACACACACACACACACACACTGTATATATACACATATAAACATATATATATTCATGTGTTTAAATACTCATACTGAATGTTTCCTCTGTGCTTCAACGGGTCCAGAGGTTTAGTCACCATCAGTGAGAGGAAGCACTGCTAATGCAAACTGATCATTTGAATACAATAATCTGAAGTCAGTGATAAAACAACACTTTGATTACACAGCCTATGTTAAAAATTATTTAACAATATATTTCACACCCTTTGATATAAGTTCAGAGTTTACTTTCTACGTCAGAGATATATTTGAGATGTTACATAATTAAAACAAGAACATCCAAACCTTAAAGATAAAACATGTTTGTGCGTGTGTGTGTGTGTGTGTGCGTGTGTGTGTGTGTGTGTGTGTGTGTGTGTGTGTCAGCTCACCTCCTATAACAGCTAACAGCAGGCTCAAAGTGTTCCAGATCCACCAGACGTCCATGATGAGACTGCTGAAGAAACCACTGAGCGAGGTGTTAATGTGTGTGTGTGTGTGTGTGTGTGTGTGTGTGTGTGTGTGTGTGTGTGTGTGTCATCCATATGACTCAGTACCTCCGGACACACTGTGTGTTTTTTTCCCATTCTTGTTTCTACTTCCTTCATGTCTATTTTTTGTCATTAGAGGATCAGTTTGTCTGCGTCCAGTAAAAACTGATGAACAGAGAATGAACCCAGAGTCCACCTGAGACCTGTAGTGTTAGTTTGTACATTTTAAGAGGTTTTACTTCAAGAACAAAATACATTTTTAATTGAGGTGAAAATTTTGAGGTAGCTGTAAAATTGTTTGGTCTTTATGGAATTGTTTCTCGGCTCAAAATGAAAGACAGAAAAAACTATGGTGCACAAGGACCTGTGCTCACAGCCCAGCACCGTGCAGCTCCATCATTCACCAGAGAACACCAGAACTGGCAGGTCCACCATCGGTGCTCCGTTCTCTTCACAGATGAGAGCAGGTTCACACTGAGCACATGTGACAGGCGTGAAAGAGTCTGGAGACGCCGTGGTGAACGTT